>NC_081785.1:26481223-26781223 GCF_963082965.1 Carassius carassius
GCAGGCTCGGGTAAGCCCACTCCTTAAGAAACCATCTTGAAATCCAGCACTTCTAGAAAACTACAGACTGGTATCCCTTCCATTCATTGCAAAGACACTTGAGTGAGCTGTATTCAACCAGATCTCTATGTTCCTTGTACAGAACAACCTCCTGGACAGCAACCAATCTGGCTTCAAAAGCGGCCACTCAACTGAGACTGCCCTGCTCTCGGTTACTGGAGCCCTGCGACTGGCAAGAGCAGCTTCAAAATCCTCAGTATTCATCTTGCTGGACCTGTATGCTGGTTTTGACACCGTTAATCACCAGATTCTCCTGTCCACCCTCAGAAAAATGGGCATTTCTGGAACCGCACTCCTGTGGTTTAAGTCCTACCTTTCTGATAGAGTCTTCGGCATGTCTTGGAGGGGTGAAGTTTCTAAGTCACAACAACTTGCTACTGGGGTTCCTCAAGGCTCAGTACTTGGACCACTTCTCTTCTCCATCTACATGATGTAAATAGGATCTAACATTCAGAAGCATGGCTTTTCTTATCACTGCTACACTGATGACACTCAACTCTACTTCTCATTCCAACCAGATGATCCGACGGTATTTAGTCGCATTGTCTGAGTGACATTTCTTGTTGGATGAATGACCATCACCTTCAGCTCAACCTTACTAAGACAGAACTGCTGGTGGTTCCAGCTAACCCATAGTTTCATCACAACTTCTCTATACAGCTGGGTTCGTCAACCATATCTCATTCCAGGACACCCAGAAACCTAGGAGATGAGATGGATCATCAGTTATGCTTCACAGACCATATTGCTACAATGACCCGGTCTTACAGATTTGTAAAGTTCCGGGTAAAAAAATTGCCCCTCATAAAGTCCCTCCTGTCGAGGTAGTACTTTTTCAAAGTTCCGGAACTTTTGGGGGCGGGACTTGGGTGCTAAACATCCTGATTGGTTGAGTTTACGCAGGATTGTGATTTCGACCACCATTTATTCGGATCATTTTCAAAATATTTCTGTTATTGTGTCATGAAATGTAATTTTTAAAGTATTTCAGGCCAGAATGTAGTTGTTTAAAATTCAAATCTGTGGTTTATTTATAAAGACAGCGTTTATTTATAAAAATGTGTTTCGCTGAGCTTGGAGACGGTCAGCTCCACGCGATCAGCGGGAGCTCAGTGCTCATGTTTCCGCCGAGAGCAGTCTCTACTCGGCTAGACCTTCTGGTATGTGCCACTTGCTCTTATGTCTCTTTAGTGGTTAAACATAAAATATCATTCGTTTTGAGTAAATCCAACAGGTAATCTTTGGTCTGTATTCAATTTATCTATATGTTAAAATGAAAATAAAAAAGGCAAATTGATATAATATTTAGTTTCATTATAATTGCTGTATATATAAACATATCCCTGAATTAAGTACATTTCTGCAGCTGTTATTATGTTTAAATGAAAACGAAAGGAGGCAGTGGTATTTAATATATCAATATTCGTTTTATTGTAAATATAGAGAGGAAAATTGCAGTAAATTGCAGTAAAGTCTGAACTACAGAAGATGCAAGTCCAAAATCAGCGTACTTTGTATTGAGAAATGCACGCAGACCTACGTCACCAGACTATTTTGCTAATCTTCCCGGTACTTTAGACCGTGGTGGAAACAGAAAACAACAGGTTTGGGGGGAAAAAATTCCTGGTACAAATGTTCCGGGTAATTTCGAGGAAACGCGGCACAAGTGAACAATGCCTTGTGGTGCCTATTCCAAAGAGGTTCAAAATCACTCTCACTGACCTTTTCCTGGACTGTGCCCTGCTGGTGGAAAGACTCATTTTCAAAAAAACATCTAAAGACTTATCTTTTTCACCAGCACTTAATCAATTAATACTAGCACTTACCTTTTCTTTTATTGTCTATCATATTCCTTTGGATTCTTATACTTTTGGATTCAAATTAAACCTTTTTCCCTTTTTATAACTGGCTTTAAGAAGATAAGACCAGTCTTAAAAAAAAATTGATGGCTAACTTTTTAAGATTAGTCTAAGCAGTTTATGCAACCGGCCCCAGAAGGAATGAAATAGTCATACGATCCAAGCAACTGTATCCCCTGTTGGGGAATTCAAGAGTCAGGTCTTCCAGATTCCTGTGTGTTGATCTGCTTCTGTGTGCCACCTTTTGTTTGAAAGGGTATTACACTTTGCTCTTGAATTACAACATCTACACTCATACCGTGATGTCTCATACTGATAATTGCTGTTAGTGTCATCTGAAATGTGTAAATGATTATAACTATCAGAGGTGGAAAGAGTACAAAAATATTCTACTCAAGTACCATTACATTAATGAACTTTTACTTAAGTACAAGTAAAAGTACCAGTCTAAAAATCTACTCAAGTAAAAGTAAAAAGTAGCTCATTTAAAATTTACTCAGAGTAAAAAATACTTAGTTACATTTTAACAGTGGGAGGAAGGCAAAAATGTGACAGTCCAAGGGTGTCGAACTCAGTTCCTGGAGGGCCACAGTCCTGCACAGTTTAGATATAACCCTAATTAAACACACCTGATCCAGCTAATCTGATCATTTAGGCTTATTTGAAAACTACATGATAATGTGTGCTGGTGCAGGGTTAGAACTAAACTCTATTATGCACAGTATAATAATTAATTTTAATTATATTAATTATTTAATTTGAATTAATTTAATTCTGACTTTTAGGAGTGTGTGGAATCAACCTCGTTTCTCTCGTGTGTTGAGGAAACAATGATATCGACAGTGTTACGCATACGCGGGATACTTTTCTTCCCGAACAAGTGTGCACCCTAGTCCGTGTTGATTGCACATTCACGCGAACCGCTCCACAGCTCGGGAGCAACCGAACTCAGACCACCTTCTCCTAGTCTCGGGTTCGGTACCCCACTGCGCACCAAGGTCCGAAGACAGCGTTCACATTAGCGATTTTTCATGCGAACCGTGCCCCGTTCCGCACTAAACTGCCAGTGTGAAAGCCCCCTGAGTTTGACACCCATGGGATAGGCCTATTAATCTCAAACTACTTGATTTTAATTAAAGGAATCAGTTATTTAGAATAATAAGACATTTGGGCTGTTACCAGGCAAATCAGTATCAACAAACTCATCTTTTCAATGCAGACGAAATGCAGAAGCTTCATCGGAAGTGGCATTTAGATGTATTTGCACACTGTTTAGTGCAGGACAAGAATGTATTTAACCTGCAGTTACAAATGCATGAATAATGTTTTGATATACAAGACATAAAATGTTGAATACTCATTTGAAATTATAAGAAATTAATTATAAAAAAAAAATCAAAGATACTTTAAATGTGAAATTAAAATGGCCAGTATGTGTCTGTAAGTCACTGTTAATAAGTGAGTAATTGCGATTGAACCAAACCATTTAAACAGATGATTCATTCAAGAACAAAACACTGTCATGTTGCTGAGAGACACAAAACTGTGCTTTGGTGGCTGTGTTTGCAATTATTTTTTGTTGTAGAACTAGAGCAAAAAGAGGTAAGAGGCAAATATTTAATCATGATTTTTGGAGGAAAAGACAGCATTCTTTGTGTGATTTTGATTTACTATATGAAATGATATAAATATGTAAACTTTCTGCCCCTATATCTTCAATTTTGTAATCATTCTAAATGCATTTTACAAGACTGAATCACACAGTGAAAGAACGCACTATAAATGCGCGCGCACATTATTAAAACAATTATGATATTATCGCAGACGATATATGATCATATATATGATCATTCTAAATGCATTTTACAAGACTGAATCACACAGTGAAAGAACGCACTATAAATGCGCGCGCACATTATTAAAACAACAATTATGATATTATCGCAGATGATATATTGCACACTCCGCACCACTGTCTTTTTGGCTAATTTGTGTAAAGCCTCTTGCTAAAATGTCAAAGCTTCATTTTAACCACCAATGCAATGATGCAATTATTTAGCTTACCTATACATTCTTGCAAAGGGTTGATGTCTTGTCGAGATTGTATAAGCTGCTTGTTTGGTCTTCTTAGGTAAGCACAGCTTACACTGCATAATAAAGCATAAATCTGGCCAGGGGTTCACTTCATTTCCTTCGAGTTCAACTTCAGAATATGACAGGGTTTCGTTTTCAGCAGTGTCTGCACCACTTAACGCCTGTTTTGTCCGTCTGCATCTTTCTTGTGATTTTAGCGCCAGTTTGCCCTCCTGCCCATTATTTACTGAAGTAGTTACCAGGGAGCTATTTTTATTTTTTATTTTTTTTTACTCAGTAATTAATGTGTTTTAAAATGTAGCGAAGTACAATACTTCAAACAAAATATACTTAAGTAAAAGTTAAATTACAGATTTTAAAAATTACTTTAAAAAGTAGAAGTACACAAAAAAGCTACTCAATTACAGTAATGCGAGTAAATGTAATTCGTTACTTTCCACCTCTGATAACTATAATTCTTAAAATGGGCTAATAAAAAAAGTGTCAAGTCAGATCAATAAATCTGCTTTATAAAAATGTATAATTGCAGTTAATTAAGCAAAAAATTAAAACCTGAAAGATATTGCTGCCTTGGCATGGAGTCACCTTCCTCATCCTCACCTCCAGAGTTCATGTACTGTAAAGGATCTCTTGGATCAGTGGTTTCTGGGGAAGGACTGCGAGATACCACTCTAACGACACAATGTCTGCTGGCTTCTTCGCGGTTACAGATTGAGAGGACACTTCAGCTTCCTTCAGGGTCATGTGAGGTGAGTTTAGTTTTTCACATCTATGTTGCACTCTTGCCCACTGAGAGATGTCCCAATCAGACTCCATCTGCTTTTCACACACATCACTCAAATGTCTTTCCTTAAGGAAATCACCTGAGTTTAGAATGTCATCGGATAAAATGGCAGTGCCACTGGCTTTTGAAACATGGGAGTGCATACAAAAGGCCACTTTGTAGAGGAGAGAGTAAAGGATGATTAGGTCTGTCTGTCTGGGATGTTGAACGTGTTGTTGTAATGCCATCATTTCTTGATGAGCCGTTGGAGGTTTGGTGACCCGTGAAGATTACAGCACTCTGTGATGATCCCTGTATGCTGGGAAGCTGGAACCTGCTCAGGAGCTGTGCAAGTCAAACAATATATACGGCAGATGTTAGAAAGTAGTGGAAGACACTATGGAATGGAAATTCACGCAAAATGTAAATCTTTCTCATCATGTACTTACCTTCATGTTGTTCCAAACTAAAACTAAAACCAAAACCATAAAATAAAATAAAACTATTTTATTACTTGAAATAAAAGAATCATTAACCAAAATACATATAAAATATATATATTTATAACTAGTTGCCAACATTACTTTTTTTTTGGGGGGGGGGGGGGGGGGGGGTTAATTATGAAAATAACTAAAACTAAATAAGATGATAAAGAAGACTAAAACTTTCTACAATATATAAGCTTTAGCTCCAACTTTTGTTTATCTATAGAGCACATTTAAATTCAACTAAAACAGACAAATTGTAAGGGTTCCCATAATCAATATTTCCCTACTTCAAAAGTCAGACAAAAAAAAAAGTGTCTTCAACTGAAACCTAAAAACCTCTATAGAGGGAACCTGCTGAATATAAAGGGGAAGACTGTTCTATTATTTTGGGCCTACTACCGAAAAAGCATGACTACCTTTCGGCTTCTTTCTGGACTGCAGAACAGCCAACAAAGATTGATTTGTTGACTTAAGTGACTTAAATTAAATATTTTTCAAATATATTTGTAAAATTATGATATACTATTTTTCTATATTCATGAAATGAAAGAAAGTAAAACTGCAGACAACAAAAAAAGGTATGTCAAGAACACTGAGTCAAGAGGTTTAACAAGTGCAAAAATTAATTGGGTGGATCAAGGATACCTTATTGCCAGCAAGTGGGAGCTAAATTTCTGATATATCGTTCTCTCACTGCTTTACTTCCACTAGTCCTTGGCCCCAAAACCCAACCTTGACAATTCAGGTTACAGTGGCTTCTTTTCAAATAAACTTTAATCAAAACATTTCAAGGTATCATTTTTGTGGCTTTTTACAAACCGACTAGGATTACTTTTGGTCAAGGTTAGATTTTCTTCCAACTCTCTGTTCAGCAGAGTGCACTGAGATCAGTGTCTTAACTTTCAATCTTATTAACAATCCTATGCTCCTAAACTCCGTTTCATGAAAGAAATACTGCACTACGGAGCAAGAGTGGCGGATGGGTACAGAGAGAGAAAAAAAAAATCAACACATAATAACAAAAGAAAGAATGACATGGCTTCTGTTTCTTTTCTGATAAGAGTCTTAAAATACCAGCCCTTTAGCTGCTTAATAACATCCACTGTCTGGCAGATCCAGTGTAGAAGTAAAAAATAAAAATAAAAAAAGGAAAGAAAGGAAAAAAGAAATGGAGTGAGAGGAAAAGTTAATTTCTTGGCTGAGTGATTCCATCGCTAGCTGCAGGGCAAAGTAGAAAGTGTTTCACTAAAGTAGCAATTGATTCTTCTATCAATCTGCAGCACGTGCCTGCTCTTCCAGGGAATATATTAAATATGAAAATCATATCCCGTTATCATGCCTTCCCAGCTTTCAGGCTGGTAAGCTCCCCTTAATGAATGCTGCAGCCTCGGGAACATGCACGCAGCCAGTGGTGGCGCCTATGCATAATGGAGTGATTCCTCCCATCTCTGCTCATTACAATATCGGCAGGCTGGAAGGGGAGGAGGGATGCGGCACAGTCACAAGTGACTGCTCTAGATGGAATGCTCTAAGTCATTATAAGCTGTCTTCCATATTTCATCCGAGAGAGCTCGAGTCGCTTGAAGAGAGGGAAAGCTACAGCCACGGGCTTGAACTACATTGTCAGTGCGGGCAAAGCAGCTAGGATTAGACACCTGCGGCACTACAGATACAACTAGAAAAATGAACAGCCTCACGACCGCCACAGAGCATTCTAGATAACAGCAACTTTTATTTGAGGGACTGACAGAAAGAGTTTGACCACATATTGTTTAAGCTGTCACACCCATGACATACAATATACACTGAAGACCATCACAAAGAAAAATGACACACGGTCAGTTGGATTGCATTAGCTGCTAGAGGCTTCTGCAATACTCTTTCCTTTATTCTTTTCCATTCTTTTTTTCTCATTTTAAATAGCCTTTTAAAATGTATAATATCACTTTGTTTTAAGACTGTGATACTTCTTTGTTAAACCAAAGCAGTCATTTGAAGTCATTTGAGAAAAACAGTAATTACTTCAAGCTCTTTCCAATTGGCTTTTGATTATAAATTAAGTGTGGCCTTTGAACACTGATACCCCATATAAACTGTCAAAAGTGTCTCCTGAAGAGGGAGACTGAGCTGAATAATGGTTGTGGTACTTTTCTCTGCAACTCTCAACTTATTAAAAAAAAAAAAAAAACCTCTGTCACAGTTGCATTGGATCCAATCACAGCACTGCAGTTTTATCAAAGGCACACAGATAGCTTTGTAAATTCCTCACTGAATTGTATTTTCCATAGGTGACACGATATTTAAATTTTCTCTTACTTCGTCCACTTCTGATTCCCCACTGCTCGACATTTTCTTCCTGTATTTCTTCAGTCTGGTAATATGATTCTTGTACTCCAACTGAAATGAATTCAAGTCAAATTATCACTAACATAAATCATTTTCAACAATGTAAATGGCTAAAATATTTTCTTATAGAACTTAGTTTGCCCTAATATTTAAAAAAAAAAGATTTAAAAAAATAAACAAAAACCTCTGCAGTGACCTCAGTTATGAGACACAAGTACACAGGAAATTACAATTTACTCAAATCCATAACCTCCATTTTTCACTAAATATTACAAACAATGCAATGGAAGAGAAAAATATGTTTACGCCCCTAAACGTAGCACAAATCAGTGTGTGTATTCCTTTGTGAGTGCCCTTAATAGTGCCTGCCAAGGCTCTTAATCAGTTTGGCGAGTTAACCAGTGGCAAAGGTGAGGGCACTGGGATTACCTCCAATCTCCCACTTCATCCTCATAAGACAATATCTGCATTCCCAAAAGGGACCAGAGTAGCAAACCATTTTCAACCATTAAGACGTGATAACACAGCTAAAAGCAGACCAATATTAGCACTGTTCAAATCTTGGTGGAGAAGAAAAAAACGTCAATGAGGGAAAGAGAAAGAGAGTTTTAGATTTGAGCATGATGTTTTGAGGTCATGCTATGAATTTGAGCAATTAAGTTAATAAGGATCAATTTAGTGTAACAAAAATTAAAGAGATATTCCTTGACTGGCAGTTAGATTCGCAGGTATCTCTTTCAACTGTAATTTAAAGCAACCACTGCAGCAACAAAAAATATAACAAACACACACAAAGTAGGAAAACGTGTTATTTTCACAAAAAGGGAAATTCAGAGGCACTTCAATATCTGAATACAGGGTAATTAATTTGTTGTGGTGTAATTAAACAATTTGTCTAATTTGATATTAAACTGTGGAGCACTGTTCAGTTCTGAGCTGCTGTTTTCTTTTTCTCATTTGTGTGCGGTGATAAATGAGTGCTGGAGTGTTTATGATTGTTCCAAAGAACAATAAGTGTGAATGTTTAAACACTGGAAGACCATTAGACAGACAATTACAGGATTATGGCAATGTTCTAATTGAGGCTCAGAATATATGGCTGAAAAAAAATAAAAATACAAGACAAAAAGTGCCTCAAGAGAATCTCTTAGCTTTTTGGAAATACAAAACAAATTAAGTCTACACTAACATGTTTGGTACTGAGCAGCAGCTCATTCAGCTCATTCATTTGGGTCACTGCATGCCATGGAAAGTTTAACACACAAGACTTCACATTTCATTTCACATCTATGATCAGAACAACACAAACATGTGTTCTGACATGAGAATAACAAAATAAAATAACAACCAAAACACAGGCAGGGCTGCCAAAGTGACAGTTTGATTTGATGCATTTGGTCTAAATTAAATCTAAAGTAAATATTCAATGATAAAAAACTGTGAAATGTGCACAACAATACACACGAGTCAATACTGTTTTAGGAAGAGTGCATATGATGAATGTTGTAACTAGGGCTGCTCCGATCACGATCGGCCGATCGTCAATCTCGTCAGTAAAGCCGGTTCTCTAATCAGCGGTAAATTCCATCAGGTGCGTCATTTCATATAGAGCAGCTGTTACTATACAGAGCTGTTGTTAACTGAGAAGATGCGCAAATAAACGCTGAAAATGAACGTGGATTTGCGCATCTTCTCAGTTAACAATGGCTCTGTGTAGTAACAGCTGCTCTATGTGAAATCACGCACCTGAGCTGAAGGAATTTACCGCTGATTAGAGAACCGGCTTTACTGACGAGATGCGCATTAACGATCGCCCGATCGTGATCGGAGCAGCCCTAGTTGTAACAGATGAAGCTGCCCAAGGTTATTACCCTCTTTTGAAGCAGCCTGCTACAATCAATATAGAATTATTTCATTTGTGATGCCAAGTTCTCCACATTCCCAAGAAGCTCAAGGTTGCGTGTCTTTGCTTGCTGCTCTACCTCTCGTGCAGCTCCTTGTAATAGCAATGCATCTTGGCACACTTTAACTTAGTCCTGTGAGCAGGAGATAGACATGAAACAGACATATTTGCTGCTACTCTCTCTCTCTCTCTCTCTCTCAGTAAAGGCTGCACTGAATTTGAATTTATGGAAATAAATAAAGAGACCTGTAACTAATAGGTCAAACATTAGGTTAATGCTAGCTTATTAGTATAACTAATTGCTTGTCACTGTGCATAGTACAAGACAAACTAAAACATATTTGTCAAGGGCCACTTTACAATAGAAACAAATGGATTCTCCACAGCTAAGATGAAGTTTTGAAACTAGAAATGGACGAAAATGGATAATGATGGATGAAATTTTAAAATGAATGATAAATGCTGATCTACTAAACTCTCACACCATCATGGCCTCATATTAAAGTTCTTTATTTTTATAAATGCATTTAATTGAGCCATCATAAAAAACAAACTGTTTACAAGCACTTACAAAGAAACAGATGACACAGTAAGTATCACCAAATCATCAATGAGTGAGTATAGCCTATTATATCTGTGATACAGTAAATAAACTGAAGTAGCATCAAAAGTTGTGTTTCACTTCAATACAGACTCAATACAATAATAAAAAAGACAAATAATTACTCAAAGTAAAAAAATAAATATAAAACTGTAGTAAAAGAAGATAAGTATTTATTTACTGCGCTGACAACAATGCTGTATGTAGCAATGCACATCAAAACAGATTAATCAAGTTATCAGCAATTTTGTCTTAATATACACAATGATTTTATTTGAATGGGTTCTATATGAAAACCTGTGCAGGATAAGATAAATTATTATATATTTATTATTAATTTTTCTTGATAAAATAATTACTATTAATATCTTTGTGTAAGGTTCTAAATAATGTTTTCATACTTACAATATATCCTCTGATCTTAAGTTAGTCAAACAATTTTTCTTCCAGCTCATGTCTCCTCCTCTCACTAAATACAGAGAAAAAAAAAAAATATATATATATATATATTTAAAAAACAATTGTATTTAATAAAAATAGTTTAAAAACTACACATGAACTCTGAAAGCTTCAGGTCTATAAAGATATATATATATGTATTAATATATATATATATATATTAATAGACCTGAAGCTTTCAGAGTTCATGTGTAGTTTTTAAACTATTCTTATTAAATACAGTATAGCCTAACAGTATCGGTTATCATTCTCGTGCTAAGCTTGACAGCTACATTCAGGTGAGATCTGAAATCTACTGCGCTGCCTAATTCAAGGCCCACTTACATTTCCTAATGTTTATTTGAGACAATAATCATCTAGTGTGTCTAAGCTGAATGAAAAAAAGTGCACTGTGCTCTTACCGTTCGTGCATGCTCTTCTGAATATTCCCAATATGGTCGAATTACTCAGTGTTGCAGAAAGCCATAACGTAAGCTGCTTTGTTCATCCTTCGCCTCAGTGTGGCAGGACGCGTTGTTTACAGTGGTTATCAAACTCACCGTTACCCAGGAGACCGCGCGAGCTGGTTGACTAAAGGGCGCGATTTTCTCTCAGGCGCTACTGTCTATGTGCTGGACATACATTTTCCTTTAGAAAGAAATATGACTGGAACTGGAGTGAAAAGGTACAAATGACGCGTTTTTACTTAAGACATCCACATTAACTAGACATAAAAAGTACAAATTCCACATTTTACCTCAGAAACGTTAATATTTAACATTTAAATATATAATTATAACATTTAAAATATTTTTTCATTTAAGCCAAGATTTAAAAAAAGAGCATTAAAATATTATGTATAGGTTAACATTTTGTCACATTAGAGGCGTAGCCATCATTTCAGAAGTGACAGAAGTGACAGTAATATATATATATATATATATATATATATATATATATATATATATATATATTACAAGGAATTATTTTGTTTTCTATTACTTTGAATTTGCTATAAGAAAATTAAATGCACTGCTGGACAAAAATCAATCATTTGTAATCTATATTTTTTTCCTAATGGCAATATATATATATATATATATATATTGAGAAAGAGAGATGCGAGGTATGAACTGTTCAAGGTCTCCATTAATTCGTGCTTGTAGTAATTTAGTGTTTATATTTTGAAAGCACCACTATATAAATCACGATTCATTGAATTCTTAGCTTTTTAAATCAATTACTGTCCAAGATCGGTTATGCACGATTCAAAAATCATGTTTCGAGATCGATGCATTGCATCGTCAGGGTTTCAAATTGATGCTTCGATAAAACGAGTGAATTGTTACACCCCTAGTGAGGGTGCTTCATAATAAGACAATTCAGAAGACAACTCAGTAAATGTATGTTAGTTACAATACAGGTTATACAATACAAGTTAATACAGGCCTACATTTTATTTGAAAGCCTCCATTTCCTACTTATACTGATTCTTGTAGTTGGATTGCAGCATGATCTCCAAATATGTATCTGTTATTACAGAAGAATGTTTAGAATGAATGCAATAGCATGACAGTGACTGCACCAGAGAACGTCTGATTGTAGAATTGCTGTAGTGTAGGCTAAACAACAAAATAAATGACAAATGGACCCACAGACATTTACTAGTATTATTTATTTATTTATTTATTTATTTCAATAAAAATAAGTTATAATATGCATTGGCTGTTGATACTTGCTTTCAGCCTGTCAGGGTGAATATGACATCGGTAAACATCAATAATCCACCATGTGGATACTGTCATTGTTAAAGGCTATAGCATCATGAGGTCAGTTTGTAAATAAGCACAAAAGGCTAATTTGACCTGGATTCCTTCAGTAATTTCTGTAAAGTTTTTAGAATAGTGATAAATAAGTGTGATATTATATTAATAATATTCATTGGTTAATAGTGTTGATAACACAAATTTGAGGTCTGACTGTCTGTAATTTGTTATATAAAAAAATACCTCTTTAAGTCATTTTAACACTGGCATAAAATAGAAATTCAACTAGGGCTGTGCAATTAATCGAAAAAACAATTTGATTTCTATTTTGGCATCCAACGATTATGGCCCAGATCAGTCCAGTGATATGTGCCCCAAATCAGGCAAAGATCTGGCAGCATATTATGTGACCCATGAATGATAAACAATATAAATACAATATTGCATGATAATTGTTAAATGATCACATACATTTTAATGAAGTGTAGTATTGTTAAAATGTAGTCTTTGAAATGGCAAGTCATAACAGAATGAAACATATCATTAAAAAATTAAGCAAATCAGTTAAATGCATTAAACTGCTCCTCAAACTACTATTATATTCTGAGGGGACTGCAACTGCAATGCATCGTCATTTGGACTACTGGTAATGCTCTTTGTCACATCTGTAATAAATTATTATGATTAAGTTACATGTCATGTGTCTATCTGTTACGTTTCTCTTAAAGACTGTATACTTTATACACTCACTCTTTATTGGTTAAGTATTAAGTGAAGTGACATTCAGCCAAGTATGGTGACCCATACTCAGAATTTGTGCTCTGCATTTAACCCATCCGAAGTGCACACACACAGAGCAGTGAACACACACACACACACTTTGAGCACACACCTGGAGCAGTGGGCAGCCATTTATGCTGCGGCGCCCGGGGAGCAGTTGGGGGTTCGATGCCTTGCTCAAGGGCACCTAAGTCATGGTATTGAGGGTGGAGAGAGAACTGTACATGCACTCCCCCCACCCACAATTCCTGCCGGCCCGGGACTCAAACTCACAACCTTTCGATTGGGAGTCCGACTCTCTAACCATTAGGCCACGACTTCCCTAAACGGTTGATTTGTTCTTTATAACAATAAATAGAAAAACCAATGCAATACGTTTTTTTTTTGCACAGTTACATGATGTGTGGGTTTTAAGTCTGATTTTCTATTCAGTTTAATGTACTTTATTGGCATAGATTGTGTGTACATTAAAGCATGTCACAAAATGAATAATTGCGATCATAGTAATGTACAAGGTAATAATATGAAATATTAAAATGGGTCTGGGCTATATAAGGCTCAGGTGTGGCTCAGATTTGGGGATTCTGGTTTACTTAAGGCTGAGAATTGCACCAATAATGAAACCTGTTTTGGCCCAGATCAAGGCCAGCTAAGGCTGATTAACTGGCTGAGATTTGGGCCGGTTATGGCCCGAGTCTTTAATCCAGTTCTGGGTCACTTCCGGGCTGTCATTCTTTGCGGTACTTGGGCCGAGGGAAAAGTCATTGTGTGATCTGGGCCAGAAGACATTTGCTATGTGGGCTATGTTTTATTTTACATTTGATTATTCATTTCTGTAGGAGGTTGTACAACGCTACATTAACCTTTTCATATAAACTGCAATAAATACACATCAGAGCTAAACTAAGGGTGCTTTCACAGCTGCCTCATTTAGTTCGGTTGAATCGTACCAGAGTTTGTTTCCCCCTTTGGTACGGTTCTTTTGGGCAGGTGTGAAAGCAGCAATCACACTCGGGTGTGCACCAAAGGCGGACCAAACAAGCCTACCGAGACCTGCTTGAAGAGGTAGTCTTGGTATGCTTCCAAACGAACTCTGGAGCTGTTCGTTTGTGGTGAGAACGTGATCCGACCTCGAACAGACCCAACTGCAAAAAGTACTGATCATTTTTGGACTAAACCAGCTGCCTTAGTCAGCTGTGCTGTGCATTATTGAATGAGGAAGTGTTTGTTGACAGTTTGCACTTTAGCATGGCAGCTCGTGGACAAACTTGGAGTAGTGAGGAGGTGCGGAGCCTCATAGAAATTTGGTCTGATGACCATGAGCATGTCAGAGTTAAGAAAAATGAATGCACGCCTCCGCTTGAAGTTAAGAGCGATGCCCGCTCACCGTTTGCAGTGCATTAGAACGTTGTTTTCAAGCCGCATCCGCGCTTCATTATAGAAATGTATTCTTTGCATATTGTGGTGTATACAAACAATGTAATAGATTATGGCCAGGGACAAAACCAGCCCGCGCAGTGATCTCTCCGTTGTGTTGTCTCCGTGTTGTTTGCTGGCTTTTCCTCTTATGTTGGAATTTTCCCGCACGTAAATTCTGACCAATCGAAAAGCAGTTTAGGAAATACGTCATGGCCAATGAGTGATGTGGATGTTGTCATGCAACTGCATTTTGGTTCGTTTCAACCAGGGGGCAGGGTTTCATATTTTTTTGAAGCACCCCTGGGCGCCGCCATTGGCTAGCGGACCCCCACCTGCTGTTAGCATTCCATTGACTCCCATTCATTTTGGCGTCACTTTGACAGCGAATAACCTTACATCTGAGGCGTTTAAAGTCTCCATTTGTCCATTAATTATTTCTAAAGAAACACGAAAATGTATAAAAGGCTCCATTACCTTGTATCTTACGTTATGGTCCCGTAGAAGCAGTTTTTGTAAAAAATAGGCTAACGATTGCGTCATAACCAGCGACTCTCTGTCGCACAGTAGAGAAATTATCGTATGGACAGGAGGAGAAGCTCGCAGGCAATCTTTTACTGTCTATGAGGCTATCGGGGGGATGCGGAGGCATGAAGTCAAGGGAGATAATTAATCAGAATACTTACCAAAATTTGCTCCTGTTCACGCTCGCCTTCTCTGGAAGATTCGGTGGCTGATTCAGATTTCTCTTGGTACAGCGATTAGAAGATTTACAGGTTGCTCACGTGACATCTACGTCATCAAGCTCAGTTTGAGTCTGCGCAGTACGCCCGACCCCCAGGAAGTAAGTGCTTCTAATTGACTTCACTTGTCTCCGTTGAATCCAATGGGGTCGCTGTGTCCATTTCTTTTACTGTCTATGGTTTCAACTGGTTCGGACCAAAGCAATCAGTGTGGTGTGAAAAGGAACCAAAAAAGCTGAAAAATGCTACAATGTATAATTGTTTGCCATTGGTTCGGACCAAATGAACCGAACTAGAGATGTAAAAGCACCTTAAAACTGAAATGAGACATTAAATAGTATAGTGAATAAATGAAATAATCATACTGCTTGATAATTGCATAAAAAAACATCAAAGGGGGGTACAATGGTGTTTCTTGTATTCAGAGTTGTTCACAGTGTTAAAGTGATAGATTCTTATGCTTAACATGGCTAAAGTTTTAAAAAATAATTTAGAAGAATGACTGAGAATTTCTGTGCCGAAAATCTTACTTCTGGGTTGGTACAAGTTTCGGCCGTTTTTTTTTTTTTGATCGTGGATCTAATGATATAGACGAGAACGGAAGTCCTTATATGAGCATTTCTCCCGGAAAAGTGCACCCGCGCACACACATTGACCAGAGGAGAGCAAGACCGCGCACATCAACGTGCTTCAAAATCGTCGGCAGCGCTGCATAGGATTTGTTTGAGAATGCCTCCATATAAGTGCTTTTTTTGGATGTGAAGGAAAGTTTACCGTGTTCAGCTTCCCCAAGAACCCAGTGTTACATGAACAGTGGATGCAGTTTGTTTTTCCGGGGCAGCAACGGAGTGTATCAAGTGTGTTCTGGTCATTTGAGTGACGAATGTTTTATAAACAAGGCCCAGGTCAACGCTGGATTTGCACATTGTTTGCTATTAAAACATGGAGCTGTCCTTGTGTTTAAAGACCGCATTCATGTAAGTACAACTGCAGCAGATTTCTGTATTTTGTTGGAAATATGCACATAAGTGAATATATGTTAATGGAAACAACACGAAACATCAGTATGATAGCTTCGCTCACGTCACACCTCCAGGAGCTCGGCTTTTTCCGGAAAGAATCGGAAAGCTGTATTTTTCTTTTATATATATGATAAAACTAAAGACTTTTTGGATATATGAAGGATGCAGTACTACTCTATAGGTACTCAATATTAACATGATATTAGGTTTATTAACATGAGATTAGCACAGTTTGTTTCATTTCGTTAGTATCTTTTTATTCTGTTGTATTTGTCTTTGTTTTTATTACTGACAGTTTAATTATTTTCAATAATTTTGATTTGTTTGTTTGAAATTCCGCTGGCCTCTGCAATGTAGATGTCATAGCAACTTTATTTACAGGAAACAGATATTTGACTTGATTTGATTATTACTATATTTTAAATAAATCACTCGTATAAAGTTTTTGTCATATGGCTCCCTCATAATCGTGTTAAATAATCGTGATTACAATATTGACCAAAATAATCGTGATTATGATTTTTGCCATAATTGAGCAGCCCCAAATTCAACCTATTTTCAAAATACATGATCTTACTGTGCCCAGTTTATCAGTGCATGTCTTTTTCTTTTTAATTTTAACCTCACAATATCATAATTTTGAATCAGAATGTCATAACTTGACCTTCAGGTGAAAAGGACATAATTCTCTCTTGTATGATATATGCAGGATTCTCCAATCATTTAGTGTTCTTGACCCCTCCACCGCATGCTTGCATCATCTGCCTCAACTTTTGAGTGCAGAACTGTCATCTTAAGTTAACATCCAATTAACAACCGATGCATAGAACCAAGTTCATGACCTGCTTTTTTCCTTGATAATCCATTACACTCTGTGTAAGTCACAGAAAGGAATGTTTGCTTCTCCTGTTTCATTGTGACTTGAATCACATATACTTTATTTTGCACATTAAAAGCTGTCATTCTATAACCCTATAAAAAAATCGCTAAGGAATCTCATGGCTTCAAAATGCTAATCCTCTTCAGTGTTAAGATTCTACAAACTGAACAGCTCTATTGAAATTTCTGCTTTACGAGTGTGGAAATGTAACAGAGACCAATTTCTGAATGTTGAACTAGGTCACTCTGTGGAATCTTGAAGGGGAGATTGATTGTGTCCGCTCTTCCTCGGTTCAGTTTCATTCTATCTTCCCTTCAATACTTGTGTTGTGATACTCTCTTTGAGGTCCTCCACACTCTTTTTAATGATGGCAAGCCCATAAGGTAAGTACACAGGTGTCAGTGTCTTCAAACATAACTGTGCACATACCCCTGACCCTCATCCAAATGGCACACTAAATTATGTTTTCTGTCCCTACAGTAGCTGTGTGGTGTCCACATTGAAAATCTACCAGCACAGAGGCAGACATCTGTTAGATAGATGCTCAGAACATAAAGGTAAGTGTCTCTCAGGTTGACAGAGGTGAGTAATCGAGCATCGTCAGGGATGTGGGGACAACACTTCTGGCTGTCAATTGAGATTCGCTTTAGGTGGTAATCTTCCAGATTCTTACGATTTCTCTAAGATAAGAGAGAAATAAGTTAAACCCACTTACTGTAAATTGCTCTCCTATTCTGACATCTATTACACATGTTGGCAGTTTTCTCCATTTCCCAGCTAGCCTGTTCTACTATAGAGAAGGAAACAGAATGAGCCTAAGAATGGACAAATTGAGACAACTAACCTACGGTTGCAGTTGCCATTTATTGGCATTATATGTTACGGTGACAGAAAGTAAAACAAAAAAAGCCTCTTTATGATCTTACATGAAAGGACAGAAAATGTACAGCCACACACTTGTTCAGCTTAGGGTTATCTCAATATCACAGTTTTGGCTTTTGTACAATACCAGAATCTGATACAGAGGTATCGGTACTAAATGAAACCATAGGTGCCATATCAGCAGCCTCAAAGATAACTGAATTAAAAACAATTTTATGAAGAACACTGCATGAAACTCTGCAGAAAAAAATAATAATATATATATTGCTTGTTTTCATAAACAACACTTCATACTCTTTAAAACTGATAAATTGATGACTGTATTTTTTTATTTAACTATTATTTAATTACTATTATAAAGTGCATCCTTTTAAAAATAAGCAAATAGAAAAGTGCATAGAAAAAGTGGCAGATCTATTAGATTGCATTTACACTCCAAGACTGGCACAGATCTATTTTGACATACGGTATAAGGTTTTAAGTTACCATCCATTATTATGGTTATCATTGTCAATCATTGCAGTTTCTGATTCAATGCACCATTTAAATAAGGCTGGCAATCCAGAAGCTTTGCAATGTGCAGTTAGCAGCATGCCAAATGTATGTTATATACAACAAGTGAGCAAAAAGAGCTCCTGTAAGAATTACAGAAGCTCAGACATTTTGATCTTCTGAGACACAATAGACACACAGTGCATTAACATACAGACATCTGTTCCCACATCAAGTCAAGTCTGCTTTATTGTCAATTTTTCCACTTGTACAGTACATACATACAGAGAATTGAAATTGCATTACTCTCAGACCCTTGGTGCATACAGATAGCACTAACAGTAGAACATTAAATACAGATCATAAAATAATAAAATATAAAATACAACTATACAAATATACAAATAGGTCATGTAAAAAGAAAGATAAGTAAAGCAGCACAAGGCACATGGCAGATAGAGTGCAAACCAGTGAAGTGAACAGTGCAGATATAGTTATTGTAGTGCAAAAGATCTATTTTTTATTTTTGTTTTTATATAAAAATACATGAAATCAGTCCTGGAGCAATCTAGAAAGGTAATGGGTTGAAAGTCACATGTCTCATGAGTTTCTATTTCAAATATGAAGAAGATACCATGAAAAATGACATTCTTGCAACCATTTTTCTGAGACTATGTCTAGCCCCCCAAATATACAAAAAATATTTACCAACTGTATAGAAGGGTTCTACAAACTATTTTAGTCATTTAACATATCACTGCACAGTTTTTCAATTATAATCTATCAAACTGCCCAGCTATTTCACTTCACTACCGCATTTCACACACATACACACACACACAGCGCACGCGCGCAAAAGAGGATTAGAGCCTGTAACGCTAGTCAGTGAAGTTGTAATGCTTTGACTCGGATAACTCATTAAATCCATGAAATGAAAGAGATAGAAAATGAGGAGTTGGTGTCCCACACATTTAATGGCTGCTACAAGGCAACACGCTCTTCTCATTCATGAGAGATTAACTCTTTCTTGGCGTTACAAATAAAGTAAAGACAAAATAATAATAAGACGGCAGAGCTAACTTATCATCCATAGTGGTTCTCACGTAGTCCTTCTCTTACTGATCATTTAACATATAACACACACTATGTGGTGATGATGTAGAAGGACTACGTGAGAACCACTATGGATGATAAGTTTGCTCTGCCGCCTGTTATTATTTTCATGCACACCGCACTATAATGTGATGCATGCAAAATACATAGTTTTGGCCGTTACAAAATGTCTTCATCCAAAAACAGACGTACATCGTCTGCAGATAGAAGGTTATTTCATTGCACTTTAATAAGTAATCTAATCGGCCTATATATGTGCAATATTTTAAACGAGCCCTCACTGAGTTTAATGCCACAGTTATGTTAGAAGGCATCTCATTCTTGTTTCTGTGGAGGCGCGTCTGTCTCGTCATGAAGCGCGCTGTCCGGAGCGCTGTATGACTGATGCAGCAGTTCAATTCAACTTTACTCCAAATATATGAACTTACCTGTTTTGAATAGTTTATATTTAATGTGTTCGTTTATGTCCAATATTAGTGTTAAACTGATGGACTTTAAAAGAAATCTACTATTGGTTTTCACCGTTGTCTGATTTTGCAGAACATTTACACTGATGACTTATGTGTGCAGATACGACAAATTTGACACAGTTGCGTCCAACTATATATGACCTAGCTGTTTTAAATACAGTATTTTTATATTTAACGTTAGTTCCTCTTCAGGAACTCGAGCTGCGTCGAGAACGTTTGGGTAACGCGTCCAGCGTGACGTCTCTGAATAATGTGTATAATCAGTCAAAAGGAAGGGCGAGACGTCATAGGCGGGTGACGTCAGAGACCAGGAAGCATAAAGCATGAGCGGCGAAGCCGTAAACCAGCCTTGTGTCTTCAGCAAGCGCTCTGTGTGTGTGTGTCAGTCGCTATCTGTTTGTGAGTCTTATTTAGTGTCGTTTGTCCACTGATAAACTCCATTGTCAAAGCTTCAATCAAGAGAAGATTTGGGCGAGAGCAGGCAGCGTTCAGGCTGTGTGTTTTCCCTGGCAAAAGAAAAAAAAAAAAAGTAGGGACACACGCAGCTCGTGTGTTGTCTGCTTGAGAGTGAAGCGCGCAGTGTCAGCTCTCGAGGGAGTTGACGGCTGCGATGCGAGCCTTTGCTTCACTCTCAGAAGGCTGTCTTTGAGGAGAGAGCTTTCACTGGCATTTCTCGCGGTGCCAGACCCGCTTTTGTCGATGAAAAAACGGAGCGGTGGTTGTGCTCGCGGGATTCGCTTTCGGATCAGCCGGAAGGAATGTAAGACGGGCAGCAGTCCCTATCTTCTTTCTTAGCCACCAGATCCGGCACCGCTCTCGGGGGTTCGGAAGCCCGTGTTTGCGGTACTTTCTCCCCGATGAGAGGGCGCGACGCACTGCCTGTCTTTCTCAGAGGAGATTGATATGGAAAGGCGTCGATGAGCTCGCCAGTTGTTCAAGCACCAGTCACACAAGCACCAGTTACACACGCATATTATGCCTAATATTATAATAAGCAGCATTAATGAAGAGTGGAGCTCGCGCAGTCGGCTCTCGGGGGGCTGATTGTGCTTTTCTCACTGTTAAGCGCTCCGCTCTCGCCGGGCACGCTCAGAGGAGTGTGTCCGTGCATGCGATCTCGCGGTCGCGGTCTCGCTGGTGCTGAGGCACGGCGGCGACCGCGATAGCGGGAATCGCACATGATCTGGTGAACGGGTCTGGTGAACGGGGGTGTTTACTAGATCTAGAGCCCGTTCTCGAGGCTTGGAAACCAACGCTGCGGTTTCTTCACCCTCTGAGACAGCTCGCTGCTGCTGCTGCATGTTCTCTTGCCGGGCACGCTCTGAGGAGTGTATCCGTGCATGCGATCTTGCGGTTGCGGTCGCGCTGGCACGGCGGCGACCGCGTTTGCAGGAATCGCACATGATCTGGCGAACGGGTTGGAGACGGCTCGTCCTATCTCCACCTGTGTTCACTAGATCTAGAGCTCGGTCTCGAGGATTGAAAACCTGTGCTGTGGTTTCTTCGTCCTCGGAGGCAGAGCTCGCTGCAGCATTCATCTTTTCGAGGAGATTGATGTTGTCTGTGTGACTGAGTAGCATATATAAAAGAAAGAAAAAAAATAGACATGCACGATGCCGAGGCAACGCATGTATTACATTGTTTCATCTTTATGGGAGTTTTTTTCTGCACCAGACCGTGTTGACTCGTCTGGTTGTTGACTACTATATATAAATATTTATCTGACTATGTGAAGTTAGATGTGCAGGGGCTCTAGGGATGTAATTTCTTATGTGAGAACACGTGTGTACCGCTCTTCCTCTGAGGAGGTTGAGGCGGTCAGGGACTGCTGGGCCGAGCAGTCCCAACCATGTTCCAGCCCCTCGTGCCGGGGGTGTCACTTTTGTACTCCGCAGATGCCAGAGTCAGAGTGGCGCTCCCAGGCCGAAGGCTTCTAGTGGAAAGCAGTTCTACGGTCCGTTGTTTTCGCTGGATATCCTTCATCATAACGTCCTGACGCATAAGGCCTAGGACGTTTTAAGGGGCCAGCTCCCTCTGGGGAAGAGTGGTGTACACCGCATTACACGGTGCCCGTCTCTCCTCATTGCCCTAAGGAGATCAATCTGCCAACCCTGCCGATGTTCCAGGGCGCAGCGGTCTCCAGCGAGCGCTTCTCTCAGTTACCGCCCGGAAACGTAGCGGTGCTGAGAGGCTCGCCACCTCTACGGATGTCTCTAGAGCAGCTAGTATGGTCGTCCCCTGCCGGTCCGCCGCTTCAGGACACCGAGCTAGTGACTCTAGGCACATCAGAGGCCAGTCTCGCGAGACTGGTTCCCTTAGGAGGTCACATGGCGGTGTGGGAGCCCCTGCCAAGTGTACTTCACGGGATCCTGCCCCGAGCAGGCTCTGGTCTAGTCTTCCTAGCAGACGATGTGGGTCTGAGGACCGTCGTTTTTAGGAGACTTCAGCTACGAGAGTCCTGATGCTGCGGCTCAGGACCTCGGAGGGCAGGCCCCTCTGGGGAAGAGCGGTATACACCGCATTACACGTTGCCCGTCTCTCTTCAGTGCCCTCAGGAGATCGATCTGCCAACCCTGCCGGTGTTCCAGGGCACAGCGGTCTCCAGCGAGCGCTTCTCTCAGTTACCGCGCGGAAACGTAGCGGTGCTAAGAGGCTCGCGACCTCCTGGGAGGTTTCCAGAGCAACTAGTTTGGCTGTCTCAGTGGGTCCTGCACACTGTAGTGAGAGGCCACAGAATCCAGTTCTGGTGGGCCCCAAGCAGGCTCTGGTAATGGAACAGAAGTAGACTCTCTCTGAGGACGGAGACCATCGATGTGGTCCCTCCTTGGGTTGCAGAGTCCGGGTCCTACAACCAGTACTTCACTGTTCCAAGGAAGGATGAGGTGTTGTGTCCTTTTCTAGATCTGTGCTTTTTGAACCTCTCAGTCAGGGGACTGAAGTTTAGCACGCCTGCACAGGCCAAGTCCGAGGACTGGTGTGTCACGATCTATCAAAAGATGCACTTATCTCCATCCTTCTTCATAGGAAGTTCCTGAGGTTTGCTTTTGGGGGCAAAAACCTACCAATACGGATCTTCCACTGGCCTTGCACTCTCACCCCACACTTTCATGACTCAACCACATTGACGATTGGTTGATATCAGCTCAATCTGAGCAGATGACGGTTCTGCACCGAGATGCCATTCTCACTCACATGAAAGAGCTGGGGTTAAGACTTAACGCCAAGAAAAGTGTGCTTTCTCCAGTTCAGAGAACCACTTATCTGGGCATGGTGTGGGATTCGACCACGATGCAGGCACGTATGTCACCTGCTCGGATCGAGTCGATCATCACTGCAGTCACGAGAGTGAGAGAAGGCCGGTCACTCACTGTCAAGCAGTCACGGAGATTGCTGGGTCTGATGGCAGCTGCGTCCAACGTGAATACTATTGGCCTGCTGTACATGAGACCCCTACAGTGGTGGCTCAAGACCAAGGGGTTCTCCCTGAAGGGAAACCCACTTCGCATGCTAAAGGTCATGCGGCGCTGCCTACGTGCCTTGGATATGTGGAGGAAGCCTTGGTTCTTGTCTCAGGGCCCGGTGCTGGGAGCTCCTTGTCGCTGCAGGATGCTAGCGACAGACGCGTCCCTCACCGGCTGGGGTGCGGTCATGAGTGGCCACCCTGCCCGCGGTCTGTGGAGTGGTCGCCATCTGACATGGCACATCAACTGCCTGGAGATGCTGGCTGTGCTTCGTGCACTTCGTTATTTTCTCCCAGACCTATAGGTCGCCATGTGTTGGTGCGCACCGACAACACAGCGGTGGTCTCTTACATCAACCACCAAGGAGGTCTGCACTCACGCCGTTTATACAAATAGCGTACCAGATCCTTGTGTGGGCCCAGGACGAATTCCTCTCGCTCAGAGCAGTTCACATTCCTGGGCATCTTAATATGGGAGCAGACATCCTGTTGAAGCAGGGGCAAAGGCCCGGGGAATGGCGGCTTCACACCAAGGTGATGAAGCAGAGTTGGTGAGTTGGGCCAGACTCGGGTGGATCTGTTTGCGACTCGAGACACATCGCACTGTCCCCTCTGGCTTCCTCTGACTCATCCAGCTCCACTGGGGCTGGACGCCATGGTACAGACGTGGCCGAGGCTTCATCTGTACATTTTTTCCCCCGATTGCTCTACTCTCTAAAGTTCTGGAGAGAGTGCGCCGGGACGGAGCCGGCTGCTGTTAGTAGCCCCCTTCTGGCCGGGCCGGGAATGGTTCCTGGGCCTGATTTCTCTTTTTGACGGCACTCCATGGGAGGTTCCCGTCAGGAGAGATCTCCTCTCGCAGGCGGAGGGTGCGCCCCCGCATGGAGCTTAGAGACTGTAGGTGTGGCACAACTCTTAGCTTCCCGTCTCTCAAACGAGGTTGTAAGACCGTTCTCCAATCCAGAGCTCCCACAATGAGGAAACTGTATGCCTTGAAGTGGAAGCTTTTCACTTCTTGGTGCGGAGACCGCCAGCTCGACCCAGTTAACTGCCCATATGGTACAGTGCTGGAGTTCCTGCAGGGTCTCCGCAGGGTTGACCCACTCCACCCTGAAGGTCTACGTGGCGGCCATGGTGGCCTACCGCGCCCCTCTCGGTGGCCAGTCAGTGGGCAGAAACCCTCTGGTTACATGTTTCCTCCATGGTGCGCTGAGGCTGAGGCCTCCGGCCAGAAGAAGCTTATGCTAAGCGGTGATCAGGATGTTATCCTAAGCCTCGAGTCCTCTGATCTCCCCTCTCCTGGGGGTCAAGACTCACTCCTTCCGAAGTTTGGCCATCGGACGGGTTGTTCCCGAATTCTGTCAGGCTCCTTCTCTTGCTTTAGCTGTGCTCTTCCACACTAGGCAGAGATTTGAAAGTCTGGCGGCGTGGGCATTCTCGTTCCCCAAACGTTCTCGACGCAGCTCGAGTTCCTGAAGAGGAACGTCTGGGGTTACGTATGTAACCCTGGTTCCTCGAAGGAACGAGACGCTGCGTCGCAGTGCCACACTTCCGGCATCTCTGGCTGGCGCTTGCTTCATCCTTTGAGGCTGGTTTCCGGCTTCGCCTCTCATGCTTTATGCTTCCTGGTCTCTGACGTCACCCGCCTATGACGTCTCGCCCTTCCTTTTGACTGATTATACACATTATTCAGAGACATCACGCTGGACGCGTTCCCCAAATGGGGAGACGCAGCGTCTCGTTCCTTCGAGGAACCAGGGTTACATACGTAACCCCGGACGTTTATCAGTATGTTTGAAAGTATATTTTTTATTATTGGTGATTCCATAGGCTCTCTCTCGTGCACCTACGCGGTTTAAAACACCAAATAGTTATGCTATGACAAGAACAAAGAGTCTCTCTCTCGCTCCACCCATGCACAATAATATCGTATATTGTTGATCTCATGGGCTGACGATATGATGATCTGAAAAATGGCCATATCGCCCAACACTATCATATAAGTGATTTATTTGAGTACTAGAAAAGTACAATAAGAATAATTTGAGTAATAAAAATAAATAATTAATTAATTATAAAAAATAGAGACTGCTAAAAATGCAGCATTTACAATGAATTCTGGTCATATATACAATTATCACATGCTGATGGCCAGTCATAGAGATGGTAATCATAGAGATGCGCCATAAAGTCAATAATCACACTCTATTCATATAGACGGCGTTCACATTGATAGCTGTGATTACACATCAATAGCGTGCTGATATGCACTCAAATAGGTGGTAATCATGCCGATACAGCCACATTCAACATAAAACACACTCACACATAAATGCAAAATGTTGAAAAATAAAGAAAAAGCCGATCGCCAAGTTACGCCTCCATCAGATGACAGATGCGTCACATCGTGTCACGAGACGTCACGAGGGAGCGCCAAAATTCAAATAAACAATCAGTATTAGGATGACTCTGTGATCCTAATACTGTTAGACTTAACCTCGACTTTTGATACAGTTGATCACAAAACTCTCTTATCTCGACTAGAATTGTATGTGGGTATCCAGGGAAGTTGGTTAAGATCCTATCTAACAAATAGAAGTTTTTATGTCAGACGGGGTATTTTTATAATTTTTTTTCACCAACCCAACTCTCTTGTGGAGTGCTGCAGGGGTCTATTCTCGGTCCGTGCATCTTTTGGTCATTTGACTTTCTACTTAAAAATAAATAAAAATAAATGAGAAACGGATTGATTTTCATTTTTCTGTTTTGTTTAAAAAACGGAAAACGAAAATTTAGCTGGATTTTTCGTATTTTTTTTTATGGGTATAAAATGAGATTATGCTTTATTATTTGTTTGAATGTGTGGGCGGCGCTAAAACGCCTCTTTCAACTCTTCTGTATTCTGCGAGCTCAGTTCATCTTCAACAGCAGAGAAGCTGCAGACAGCAGAGCTTATTAATCCTGCCGATTCTTTGCTAGTGGTGCTTGCAAGATAAAATAATAATAATAATAATAATAACAAATAATATTATATTTTCAGGCTGCTACATGTTATTGACAAAGCAGACTTGACAACTTTATTCATAAAACGCCATTTGAATTTAACTTTAGCCTGTGATCTACAACGACATGGAATAAAATATACTACAAATTTTTTGCCTACTTAATTTATTCTAGGCCATTCAGAAAAAAAAAATAATGGGAAAAATCCAACCCACATTTATAATAAAATTTATAATAAAATAAGTTTTCCCCATAATTAGTCTGCTTTAAATAGGCTATAGCCTACTTAGAATTATGAACTGAATTTACGAATTCCGTAGATGACAGTATGAATATAGTGATGGTGTGACATCATTACAGATAATGAGTTCAGACGGGAAACACTGCACTTCTCTTGGTTTCATATGAATTACATAGGCCTAAACAAAAAATTATTATTATCGCTTTTCTGTTTAAATGGCTTATTTTAAAAGTAGACATGTCCAGCTAGACATGGTTCGTCTGATGCATTAACATGGTTAATTTTTTGATGTTCCAGAAAGAAGTTCATGTAGACTGAGATGGCAGAAAGCACATCGTGTTGAGTTTTGTAAGGTTTTCATGTTATTTAGGGTGTCTTATGACCAAAACTGATGGAGCTGAAGCTCTTTCCTCTGTTATCGGGATGGAGAGTGTGGAGAAGTGCAGCAGACTACACTCCACAAGATAAAGCTTGTACCAAAGGGGAAGAGTGTCCAAAATAAACACGGAATCTGGTGTCCTCGTCATGCTGCGGGGTTTGTGTAGGTCGGGCAGTGTTCATGGAGGAAGGGTCCAGGTAAGGGGCGGAGTCCGGCGGCCGCACGCGCGCCCCTCTTTGGTCCGGGGCGCGAGGGGGGGCGGCTTCCTCTAGTGGCCGCATCACTCTCGTTGGCCGCAGTGCTGGTAGGGGATGGACGGCCCGGCATCCTGGCCCGTCGCCCGTGCAAACGGGTGTGGTTCCCATCCGCATCCCAAACATCAGTGGCGCGGGAGTCCCTCAACGCGCCCTTCCTGGACCCACGAGGACACCAGTGTGCATGCACGGGGAAGAGACCGGTCTCCCGAGGAGATGCGCGTTGGGCTTTTAAACAGCGGCTTGTGATGAGGCTCCATTTCCTTCAGGTGTGCCCCATCACACGCCGCCAGCCCTGACTCGTCCAGCGCCCCTCCTCTCACACCCACTCCAGTCGGGAGCCTGGTGAAGAGCGGCGATTTAGGACGGGGTGCCGGTGACAATCAGGGAGGAGGCAGCTGACTCGTCACAATATATATATATATATACATATATATATATATATATTAGGGGTGTAACGGTTCACAAAATTCACGGTTTGGTTCGATACAATACACTGGTGTCACGGTTCGGTTCGGTACGGTTCGGTACGTTTTAGATACAGCAAAAAGAAAAAATTAGCAGATAAATTTCCTTGATTTTTATAAAAATGTTTTATTTATTAAAACTAACAAAGTATGTTTTTTTTTTACATTGAACAATGATGGAGCTATTCTTTACACATCTTCTATGGTGTTTTCTTAGCAGCATACTGTATAAAACCAAAACATGCTGTTTAAAACCAAAAACGCATGCGGCTCGTCAAGCTATAACTGGCGGCTCGCATAGTAGCTTACAGTAAATTTCAAAAGGACGGTGGACAGAGCGTCGCATTTCCCGCTCCAATTTCGCTCTGCTCACACTACGAGTCTGAAGCATGCTCATTCAAGCCTGACCCTGAATCCATTAGTCTTGCACAGTCATCAACAGTAGACTATTTTCAAGCAAAACTCGGCTCAATAATGGAGTTCAAAAAGTAAAATGAGAATTCATACAGGTGTAGCCTATCAATATAAGACGCTCCGGAGTAGACTATAAGGCGCATCAGTCAAAAAATGCGCCATGAAGAAGAAAAAACATATAGGCCTAGCCTCGCACTGGACTATAAGTCGCATTTATTTAGAAATGTATAAAAAAAAAAAAATAAAAAAAAAAATCTTATGGACGGGACAGTTCTCCGTTACGGACGTGAGCGCTCTGACAGCGGCACTAAGACTGCTTTAAAACTTTCACTGAGACCTCAAACAGAAAGCACAAAGCCTGTCTTTAAATTTGATTTCGTTTTGTATTAATTGTATTTTAATTTTTTAAGGTTTCATTAACCAATTGTCTGGATTTAATAAGAAGTAAATAGAAAATAGATAACCACGATACGAAGGAGCCGGTGTGAACCTGGAGTTTGTCTCATGAATGAACCGAAACTCAGCGTATAGCCTACTTGCCTCACAGACCCGACAAATAGGCTATATATAAAGCTTGAAATGTCTACTTTTAAACAAAACAATTCAAAACGAAAGAAAACAGACTGCTCTCCCTCCCGTATGAAATGTGCATTTCTCTCAGGCGCGTTCACTACTGCGAAGATCACGAGTCAGCATCTTTCTAGCCGACAGACATTAAAAAAAAATTAAATGTCTTCTGCTATATTTTACATATTCATAATCATTAATTTTGCATTAATTTGTGACAGCTTTTAGGTGCCCTTAAATGTTACATGAATGCATCAGCACTGAAAACATAGAGATTTTTTTTTTCTTTTGGGGGCATTTTGTTTGACATGCATGCCAGCTTTCGCTCATCCCACTATTAAAGTAAATCTGTTCTTAAACGAAAATGTATTGGCCGTGTTATTTCTTTTTTGTGGGATGTCCAATTTATATGTAGAAATGCACATTTGCAAAGGTGACTTAGTATGTTGTCGTAAAAGTGGCTCGCCTTTTAATTTTGCTCTGCCAATGTGGCTCTTGTGAAAAAAATAGTGAGGATCACTGCACTACAGAGTAAAGGCCCTTTCACACCGGATGCGTAACGAAAAAGCGAAACGAAAAAGCGAATAGTTCGCGTGCGAATAGTTCGCGTCAAAACCATTCACATCAGCCACGACGCGAATTTGCGATGTCTGTGACGGTCAGAGAGCTTCAACATTCCAAAACTTTCGCGCCGACAGTTGAGAAAATGGACACTTCAACATCATCATCCAGTGAAGACGAGCTTTCATTTTCTTTAAAAGACAGAAAAGAAGGTTTTGGGTGCACCCAGTCCTAAAGAACAGAGAGTCTGAAGGGGAGTATGCCAATCTTGTACAGGAGCTAAAACTTTATCATGGCCGGTTCCGCACTTACTTTCGGATGTCTGTGGGACAATTCGAGGAGCTCCTTCAGATAGTGGCACCGCATCTGACGAGACAAACCACAAACTTCAGGGAACCAATTGATCCGGAGCAGCGTCTGGCAGTCTGCTTAAGGTGAGCTGTCCTCTTAAAAACATCAGCCCATAGAACACACACACAAGTAATCAGAAGATCCGTCATTTTTGCTGTGACGTCACCTTTGTTTCCTTGTATGTGATTGGCTGAAGCCTTTTTGTCGCCTCAAAAGTAAAAAAAAATCGACATCGAAGCGAAAAAAATAAAAGTCGTTTTTTCGCCTCAGCACATTCGCGTTCGGTGTGAAAGCATTCATTACACAAACAGCTGATCAAAAAATAAAACCATCGCGCGAATTATTCGCGCGTCAAAATCGCATCCAGTGTGAAAGGACCTATAGGCGCTCGCTCACTCAGTACGCGCTGAAGGCTCATTGCAAAATGGCTTATGCGTTTAACAGACCAGAAATAGAAGATCCTCCAATAACCAACAGGTCTGGTGTTTGGGTGCACTTTGGATTCCCTGTAAGCTATAATGGTGTGTGTATGTTTCTCCTTTTTTCCGTCTTTTCCCAGATACTGACACACTAATGTGATGTCGGCTTAAATGAGTTGACATGTTTCAAGTATTCCCGCTGGTGTTTTTTTTTTTTTTTGTACCCTAGATGCGACATATCGTTGTTTTTTTATCCACCACTCTCTTGTCATCACCATTATAGCTTACAGGGAATCCAAAGTGCACCCAAACACCAGACCTGTTGGTTATTGGAGGATCTTCTATTTCTGGTCTGTTAAACGCATTGGCCATTTTGCAACGCGCCTTCAGCCTGTATTGCTGAGTGAGCGATCGCCTGACTGAGTAGCCTAACATAAACATATAAGTTGGTGTTTTTTTCTTCTTCGGGGGTGTCAGGGGCGTTGCCTGTTACGTCATTTGGGTTATTGGGCTACCTTGTTGAACGCATATCATTATATTTCACAATTTTTTTTATTTTCCAAATATAATTAATTAGTCCAACGAACCGTTCGGTCCATAATGCGTACCGCGTACCGAACCGAAAGCCTAGTACCGAACCGTTCAATACGAATACGCGTATCGTTACACCCCTAATATATATATATATATATATATATATATATATATCATATAACAGTGATGCGCGGGTTGATCCAAAATGAGCGGGTGCCTGCGGTCGCGCGCGGTTACCCGCGGTTACGAGTCATCCAAAAATATTTGTAATGATACTCGGGTTGCGAGTCGGGTTGTTTGAAATAAAAATGCCAATTAAACCGTTGTCATTTATATAGTATACTAGACACATTTTTGAAATACATAGGCTTACACTTTATTGGCTGAATAACTGGCATGAAGATGACGCACGAGCTCAGTCTGCACATAGAGATGGAGGCGGCAAAGAAGACTGCATGGGGAGCAACGGCGCTGTTTTTGGTAAAATATGATTTTGACGACTTCATTAAGTTTTGTTTTATAGAAATCTCTTTTTAAAAGATTTTTTATATTTTTTTATATATTTTTTAAGTTTTTTATAAGTTGTATCTTAATTTTAATCAATGTTTTATCAATCAGTTGGCCTTATTTAATAAATAAGAAGCAAGACAATGTAATAAGGCGCCGGCACGATTTGAGAAATATAGGGTATATATTACAGAAAGCTTGAAATGTCTTCTTTTAAACGAAAATATTCAAAACAAAATAAATGGGCTACTCTCTGATGATGTAATCCATATGAAATGTGCATTTCTCTCTGGCGTTCAATGTCTGCGGTCTTGGGTGACGGGATGGGGGCTTATTATATTAGACTTTGTAGCCTATAAAAAAAGACAATGAATTTCAAACCTTAACTAAACACATTTTTATTCAAAGATCAACAGTCTGTCATTAGTCTTTAGTCTGCCACAAAAAACAACATTAAAATCATGAACTCAAATGTCATTGTAAAAAAAAACAAAAAAACAATGACTGTTGTAACAGTGCATAAATCAGACCTTTCTGTAACGCTAACGCTAATAAGCTTAAACGAAAATAACGAAATAATTGTGTAGCGGAGTATATTTTTTGTACACAGTGCTGCGAACTGTCAATCACTCCTGTAAACATGCATCACTGTCCTCCTCGCAGCTGCAGCAACTTGCGCTCTCTTCATCAAGCTTTAAAACAAAAAGGGGACAAAAAGGTCGTATTGTCTTTGTGCATATAGATTAATTAGATAAATGAATATCTAAATTCGTGCCTAGCCGCCTACAGTATTTTTTTAGAACTTAGAAAAAAGATGCAGCAGCCAATGAGCAGCCGGCGGGGGCTGGTTGCAGGACGACTCAACCTCCGCAGACAGTTTTTAATGTTTATCAGACAATAACTACTCAAGATTTTGCTTTAGTATAATTTTCGGGACAATTAAGGCCAGATTCGGGACAACAGTTTAGATTTCGGGACTGTTCAGAATTTTTCGGGATGTCTGGTCACCCTACTCTCCATTCACGAGCTCTGATCGGAACAAACCCGAGCCTCAATGTCTGCTGACCTTGCAGAAACATACAAATAGACATAAGCAGACTAGACTATTTTAGTACAAATTATGAGCTTACTGACGATTTTTTTTTATAATTCTTGACAAAATTATAATAAGTTTTGTTGTTGGTTTATTTATTTTTTTATTTTTTTTTGTCTAATTAGTTTTGCCTACGTTCCTATGGCCCAATGACGCTACGATGAGCATTTCAGGATCAGGAAGCGGGTCGGGTACAATATTTATTTTAGTTAGTTGAAAACATCTTGCAAGCTCCACTAGCAAAGAATCGGCAGGATTAATAAGCTCTGCTGTCTGCCGCTTCTCTCCTGTTGAAGATGAACTGAGCTCTCGTTGCTGCTTGTCGGTGCAGAACAGAAGGAAGAAAGGGGCGTTTCAGCATAAACAAAAATACGAAAAATCCAGCAAAATTTTCGTTTTCCATTTCTTAAACAGAAAAAACGAAAATCAAACTGTTTCTCATTTATCTTTATTTTCTTTTAAAATGGAAAATCAAATGACCAATGGGGGGGGGGGGGGGGTTCTCCTGAAGTCCACAATCATCTCTACAGTTTTGAGCGTGTGGAGCTCCAGGTTGTTGTGATTGCACCAGACAGCCAGCTCTTTAACCTCCTGTCTGTAAGCAGACTCGTCACCGTCCTAAATGAGGCTGATGAGTATGGTGTTGTCTGCAAACTTTAGGAGCTTGACAGAGGTGTTCTTTGATGTGCAGTTGTTGGTGTAGAGGGAGAAGAGCAGTGGGGAGAGATGACAACCCCGAGGAGCTCCAGTGCTGATCATAAAGGTGCTGGATGTGAGTTTTCCCAGCCTCACTGGCTGCTGCCTGTCTGTCAGGAAGCTGCTGATCCACTGACAGACGGAGGTGGGCACGGAGAGTTAGTTTGGGCAGGAGGAGGTTTGGGAAGATAGTGTTTTTTGTTAAACAACTGTTTATTGAAATTTTCTGAGAGCAGTAGTATAAAACAAAAAGCAATTGTGCAAATTTAGAACCCACCCCAACCCGTCCCACCCCCTGGTGGACTTAAAATAAATAAATAAATAAATAAATAAATAGATAAGCAATAATAATTCAAATAAATCAAGTAACATTAATACATAACACTAAAATATTTTTTACAAAGATTTTAGAAAAGATGACAACATTAACCTGTTAACCCACACCTGGATGCCGGCGCACTGAACGTTGTTTGTTTGCATGAGTCAATGTTTATGAATAGATTAAATTAAATGGGACAAAATTCATCAATACAAATTATATATCTGTAACAATGAGTCAGAGGCGTTCGGATCCATATGCATTGTTTTAATAAAGAGAATGGTCAGACAGGCAGTAATCAGAGCACAGAGTCAAGTATGTCAGGGATATCCAGAATCAGTAACAGTAACAAGGAGAGGTCGGGGCAGGCAGCAGAGAATCACAGTCGGTATAAACAATCCAAGATCAGACACGGAAGGAACAAACACAGGGAAAATGCTCGGAAATGCCAGACAGAACTAAACGAGACTTCGCCCTTAATGATAGTCCAAACATAGTTTATATAGGAAAGTGGTAATGGGGAAGACCTGGTGGTTATTAGCCCTAAGCACAGGATTATGGGAAATTGAGTTGGGAATGGAAATACAAGAAGCCAGACTCCTGAGTGGAGTGTCCTCTATAGGAGTTCATGGGCACTTCAGCTGATGATCGTGACATAGACCCCCCCCCCCCAAACAATCTAGGAGTGCGGTGGAGCGGAGATGGAATGGGGGAGAGAAGAAAGGCCAGGTCCATGTGGAAATGGAGTGGCTGAGATCGGGGGCAGAGCAGGAAGCCAGGGTGGATCAGGTGGAACTGGAGCCCTTCCTGGGCTTAACTGGGGTACAGGAGCCCTTCCTGGTGCCTGACATGGGGAACAGGAGCCCTTCCTGGGCCTGACATGAGGAACAGGAGCCCACCGTGGGCTTACCTCGGGAACGGGAGCCCGCCGTGGGCTTAACTCGAGAACAGGGGCCCGCCGTGGGCTTAACCCGGGAACAGGGGCCCGCTGTGGGCTTAACCCGGGAACAGGGGCCTGCCCTGGGCTTAACCCATCGTGGGCTTAACCCAGAAACAGGGGAGCCCGCCGTGGGCCTAACCCAGGAACAGGGGCCCGCCGTGGGCTTAACCCAGAAACAGGGGAGCCCGCCGTGGGGTTAACCCAGGAACAGAAGCCCGCCGTGGGCTTACCTCGGGAACAGGAGCTCGCCGTGGGCTTAACATGGGGAGAGCTGGAGCCCACCAGGGCTAACGTTGGGGAAAGAAAGACCTTCATGTAATCTACTTCACTGTAAGGTTGTCAGTTTAATACGAGGGTGTTTGCCATCTCATATATATATATATATATATATATATATACACATGCATCAGGTTTGTTCCGGTAGCCAACCGGTGGAGTGAGAGGAATCATGGAAGAAAAGAAATTGATACGTGGGAAAAGTTTCAAATTGTCAGACCGCTTGAGTTAAGGGTTCCAAGGATAGGGCAACAGGAGAAAGTGGGCAACCCTGACGAGTACCTTGATGTATGAAAAATGTGTTACAGCAAACAGAACCTGTAAGAACAGAGGCTGCTGGATTTGTGTACCGAACTTTTATCATATTTACGAAACTCAATCCTACACCCAGATGCTGTAGAACTGCTCATAAATAGTTCCATTCTAGCTGGTTGAAAGCTTTCATAGCATCTAGAGATAATACTAGGCAAGGGGAGGACAAACTATTCGTTGAATTAATAATATGATATAACCTGCGTAAGTTATCCGAAGCCGAGCGAGATTCGATGAATCCTGTTTGGTCATGATGAACTAGCCTGTTCATACATTTCTCTTTAGCATATAATTTAACATCAGTCCCTGTCAAAGAAAGTGTCCAGTAACTAGAACAGGAAGTCAGATCTTTATCTTTTTTAACAAAAGAGAAATAACAGCTATATTAATAGATGGGTAAAATGAACCTTGAGTAACTGAAAAATCTATCATATCTAACATAAGGGGGCCTAAATTCAACCAAAAAGTAGTATATAATTTGATTGGAATACCATCTATGCCTGTGGATTTCCCCTTGTTCATAGAACGGACTGCTGACTCCAGCTCCTGAAGAGTGATCGGTTCAGCCAGGTAATCTGAATCCGTATCTGACAGCCTAGGTAAATCAAGGTTAGACAGAATAGATGCAAATGAGTCAGGGGTAACCATCAGTAGAAGAAGTATATAGTTTAGAATAAAAAAGTGTGGAAGGCGATTTTGGGTTGCCTAATCTTAGAGCTAAAAGGTGGCTTGGTGTACTTCCTTGAAAATAGTAAATCTGCCTAGATCTTTGAATCTGGATCTCAGTAATGAATTGAGTTCAGACCTCACCACCATGATTTGGCTGAGTGTATTGTCTGAGAAACAATGTTGGTTATCTCTAGTAAGATTCTAGAGCTGTGATCTTTTTGTGTCCGTTTTTCAGAAGGAAAGAGGCATATGAGATTGAGTCATTCCTAATAAATCCTTAAACTGCATTCCAAAGTGTTCGCAGATCATCCACTGAACCTTGGTTAATTTCAGTGAACTCGGCACATTTATTTCAGAATTGACTGCAAAGTAATTTTCATTCTGTAACAATTTAGGGTTAAATCGCCATTTAGTGGTACAAGATGGCTGTGGGATCAAAGAGAATCTGCACAAATTCCTATCATGATCCTACAAAGATAAGGAACAGATATCAGCATCATGAACAGTTGAAGATAAAGAAGTAGAAATGAAAATATAGTCTATTCGCAAATAGGATTTATGAGTAGCAGAGAAAAAGGTGAAAGACTTACAGGTAGCAGAAGGATTTAATAAACACCAACTATCTACAAATGAGGATTAGGTTACACATTGCCGAATTTTGTAAGAACAAAAAGCTTGAGAGTGTGATTCCTTTTGTTCAGATCTATCTAGGATATGCAACATTACAGAATTCATATCTGCACCCAATACAATATAAAAATCTGACAATTTCAAGAGATAAGTTGACAAATATGGAAGCATATGGGTAGCAATATTCAATTTGGAATGCAATATGCAAAATGACAATGCAATATGTAAAATGGCAATGCATTTCTGTATCTACATTTACATTTTCCAATACATTTGTGCAACGTTTGGTGCAAAATGAAAATGAAAATTAAATTACATAATTTTCATTTGCCATTTCACACACTAGTTTTAATATGTAAAATGAATACTAATTTTAATGCTTTATAAGTTGCAAAATTAAAATGAAAATTTATTACAAAAATGATTAGATATGTATAAAATGTTCAAGCAAAAACTGTGGCAAAATTATAATACAAATGCTATTTTTCTTAATTGCATTAACACTCACAGTCAAGACACTTACGATTGCATTTTCATTCAATGTCCCGCAATGAATGTAGCAAAATTCAATGTGCACATTGAAAATGCATTCCGAGCCGATCATGTTTCCGGCCCCTCCCGCCATGTCAATCACTGCCTGAACATAGCGGGGCTTGCAAGAAGGTCAAGAGACTCAATACTCAAGAAGAGGATTCAAGTGAGAAAACCTGGACAACACAGTTGCTCCGTGTACGTTTTGATCATTTCGGTTTATATTCAATATTCAATATATAATCGCTCCACCTTCAGCTCGGTCTTTTTATTCTTTCAGACAGAATAAGAGTCAGTACGAGTGAAGCATTGTAATGTCTGAAACCACCGCTCACTGTTAATTGGCATAATATTTGAATCAGCTGTAGCTGGGCACATAATTCGTGTTGCTGAGACCTGCAAATTATTTCTAGGTTGTAGTATTGTATGAATATTGTCCCACTGATAAATACAGTGCAAATAGTTCTGTCTCTTTGGATAAAAGTGAAGTGGAAATAAAAATCAATAATAGACTGAACAGTTCCATGTCTGTAACATTTACCAATCTCATCTTTTAAGTCATGAGGCACTAGGTATGTGTGTGTGACATTAATAAATAATTGTGAAAATTAATATAGTTAAATTTCTTAAATTAGTAATATTCGTTTTATTACATAATAAATTGAATGATGTTTCTCTTTTTAGTCTTCTTTGTTGGGCTTGAGAAAGACAACATATATTTACAGAATTTTCCGGCCTATAAGTCGCATTTCTTTTCATAGTTTGGCTGGTCCTGCAACTTACAGTCAGGTGCGACTTATTTATCAAAATTAATTTGACATGAACCAAGAGAAATGAACCAAGATCTACAGCCTACAGCCGCGAGAGGGCGCTCTAAGCTGCTCAGTGCTCCTGTAGTCCACACTGAAAACATAGAGCGCCCTCTCGCGGCTGTAGATGGTAATGTTTTCTCTTGGTTCTGAATAGATGTGACTTAGTCCAGTGCGACTTATATATGTTTTTTTCCTCGTCATGAAGTATTTTTGGACTGATGCAACTTATACTTAGGTGCGACTTATAGTCCGAAAAATAAGTAATTGACACAGACTACTTTAATGTTTCACCAAATTCATCTCAGATCTTCAGACTCGTCTGACTCGTGTTGCTCTATAACTGGCCAGACTTACCTTCCCAAAAAAATCCTATTTAATTTTATTTCATAAATGTAACTATATTTATTTCCACTTCACTGTTATCCAAGGAGACATAACTATTTGCACTGTTTTTTATCAGTGGGAAAATATTTATACAATACTATAACCTAGAAATAATTTAAAGGGGTCTCTTGCAAGTGCAGCAGCACGAATTATGTGCCCTGATTGAAATATTATGCTAATTAACAGTGAGCGGTTGTTTCAGACATTACAGTGCTTCACTCGTACTGACTTGTGCTGGCCTTTAGGCCATTAATATTACAACTCAGAATATTAAGGTCAGTCATAGGTGTCAAACAGAATTACTGCATAATAAAACAAAATACAAATTTGGAAATAAAACCAGTTGAGTCTACCATATACCACCCCCCACCCTTCCGTCACTATTCAAAAAACATAAACACATTCCCATGAACAATGGCAGATCAAACCAATAACAAACCTTTTTCTGCCAGCACCCCTGAATATGATCCGTGGCGTCAACAAAAACCTGCTTATTACTGAAGCTGCAACATTGGTCCCATAGTCACATATTGACTAGGTAGTATCTCTATTTAAGAGAGAGAGAGAGAGAGAGAGAGAAAGAGAGAGACAGAGAGAAAAAGGAGGAATATAACTAAAAAAAAACATAATCAGTAAGCAATACTGTATGCTCAATGAAAGCTTCTAGTAACTATGAAATAAGAAGTCAACATTAAAGTGAACAGTAAAAGAGACTAGTGTTGTCAAAAGACCCGGTACTTTGGTACCAAGTCGGTACTAAAAAAGAAAATGTCATGGTACCAGGATTTTTTAAGTACCGGTGGTACCGAGTATCCGGTCAACCCGTTTCTTAACGCATACAGCGATATGATTTCTGCGAAGCGATAAAACGGACGGAATCTCAAAATCAAGTCATGAAAATTAAACTTACATTTTAATATGGACAGTCAAAGGAATTTGTCAAAGTTGGCATAAATTAATCAAATCAAATCTACATATGGACCAGTATCTGTAAATGTTAAGCCGCAAAAGTTGTTTGAAATATGAATCCTGCATGTTCTGCGCATCTCTGTGTGAATGAATGACAGAGACAAGCGGGTTTGTTTACTACATAGACTGAAGCATGTGACGCTTGCAGTAATCTCAGCATCTGCTGTCTCAATGCGGAGGAGAAACACATAAACACATAACACATAAATACATAAACAATATCACCAGAACTGTTCTGAGTCACTTTACAAGCATTTTACCATTTAATTTGAGTAAAACCAGTGTCATTTTAAAGGTATTCAAAGCAACCCGTCAAAATAAGTAAATTTTTACATAAAGGCATTGAAAAAAATTATAAAACTTTAAAAAAAAATTAATCACACAATATTTCTTTCATGTTTTAATTTTAATAGCAAATCCCCTTTATTTACCAAAAAATAAAATGTTTAAATTTCATGAATTAAAAGACAAATTAAATTTGGGTGAAACTTGTTTACTGTTTTTCATATTTATATTACTTGTAGAAAAACTTTTTCACAATTGTAAGTAATTATAAGGAATGGCATTGGTTTTATTTTTAGTGAGAAAAAGTTGTGTTTTTTTTTAATAAGCATATTTTTGTGTTTGCTTTTGTACCGAAATTAGTACAGAGAACCGTGGATTTTCATCAGTATCGGTACCGAATACTGAAATTTTGGTACCGTGACACCACTAAAAAAGACCATTTAACCATTTCGAGCATCTATTCTCCTATTAGGCACCAAATGTCCAACAGAAGTTCATTGAGAATTGGTGGATGAATGGGATCTGAGAAAAACTCTTGCTTCTTCAGGGGAGTATAGTATTTTAGGGTGCTTTCACATCTCTAGTTCGATTCATTTGGTCCGAACCAAGGGCAAACAATTATACATTTTAGCATTTTTCAGCTTTTTTGGTTCCTTTTCAGACCACAATGATTGATTTGGTCCGTACCAGTTGAAACGAACCAAAATGCAGTCACATGACAACATCTACGTCACTCATTGGCCATGACGTATTTCCTAAACTGCCTTTCGATTGGTCAGAATTTACGTGTGGGAAAATTCCAACATAAGAGGAAAAGCCAGCCAACAACATGGAGACAGCACAACTACACGACAATACGACTGCGTGGGCAGGTTTTGTCCCTGGCCATAATCTATTACATTGTTTGTATACACCACGATATGCAAAAAATAAATTTCTATAATGAAGCGCGGATGAGGCTTGAAAACAACGTTCTAATGCACTGCAAACGGCGAGCGGGAATCGCTCGTAATTTCAAGCGGAGGCGTGCATTAATTCTTCTTAACTCTGACATGCTCATGGTCATCTGACCAAATTTCTATGAGGGTCCGCACCTCCTCACTACTCCAAGTTTGTCCACGAGCTGCCATGCTAAAGTGCAAACTGTCAACAAACACTTCCTCATCCCATAATGCACAACGCAGCTGACTACGGCAGCTGGTTTAGTCCAAACATAATCAGTACTTTTTGCAGTTGGGTCTGTTCGAGGTCGGATCACATTCTCACCACAAACGAACCGCTCCAGAGTTCGTTTGAAAGCGTACCAAGACCACCTCTTCAAGCAGGTCTCGGTACTCTTGTTTGTTTGGTGCGCACCCGAGTGCGATTGCTGCTTTCTCACCTGCCCAATCGAATCGCACCAAAGGGGGAAAGGAACTCTGGTACGATTCAACCAAAACTAAACGAGGCAGGTGTGAAAGCACCCTTAGGTTCACCTTGATTGAGAATGACCTTCAGCATTGCAGGATAAAGAAGGAAATTCTGGATGCAAGCTTCTCTCATTTCCTTCCTAACTGGCGCAAATACACTTCTTTTTGCGGTGACCGGAGAAAAATTCGGAATGAAAGACAGCGTTGCTCCGTCTGATGTTTTTTGTGTGAAGTCTGTCGGCCCGCAAAATGAGCTCCCTGTCTGTGTACCGCAACAGTTTAAAGATGAAAACAAAGTTGAAAAAGTTAGTTAATAGACCATAATTATAAATACAGTAGTATTTTGCTGAGGAATTAATAATTTGTGTATCATTTGAAAACACACACTCATTTAGCATCACACACATACGTAAATACAATCATAAAGTCTAAACTTTATTGGCATACTTGTCAGGTATTTACAGTATTTGCAAAATACTGTATATGGTAGCATATTAATAATAATTATACAGAATGTTAATTAGGTAAAGCAATACACAAATTAAAAGGGGAATACAGTAATACATATAAAAAATATTATTTTACTGTTTTATAATAATAATAATAATACAAACAATAATATTACAAATATGAAATAAAAATACACGAACATTTAACAAATTTACAAGACTGTGAGATGGACAAAAATGTCTTACCCATTTCTAATCCACAGGTTTGTTTACGCATTAAACTTGTGGCCAAGAGAAAAATATGTTGTTCCCTCAACAGAGGATCTCAAGGTCACAACTTCACATGCGTGGTCACAACATAAGAATGTCATTACCTCAGCAAAATGATCTTGTGGCCACGACATATTATCATATACGTCGAGTACGCTGTGCGCGTTTGTGCTGCCGCTTCGTATCCTGGATTGTTTGTACTGTTTGTCTGGTTCGGATATTTTTTTTCTTTTTCATCGGAACTCTGTGTTGATTACTCCGTTTCCCTGACCTGGATTGTTGTCACTGCACTGACCACCTCTGCTGTCTGCAAGATGTTGCGAATATCGTGCGTGTCTGTGCAGCTGTTTCGCGCCTGGTTGGATTACTCCTTTTTCCACTGTTTAAACTCTGAACTGAACTGTTGATAAGTCTGCCATCGGGCTGCTGCGAGCTTTCTTCCCTGTTACATCTCTACCACACTCGGCTCCTCAGATGGGTGAGTTACCGCTCTCTCTATCGGTTGCGCCGTTTGTTTACTGTTTACTATCTGGGTGCGTTGCCTCCTATTTAGTCAGCTGTTTTGGTGATGTGACGTTCAGGTTTGGCTAACGTGGTTTTGCTTGTGGTTGAGCTTTCACTTTCTCAGTATCAACATGCCTTGTGCAAAAAAATTTTTTTCTTTTTTCCTCTGCCTTTTTTTGTCTTACATCTGTGATGGATATTGAATATTCTACATCATAACTGAGGGCCTTTAACTGCCGCCCGCGTCTTGATTCGGTGACATATGAATACTGTCAGAGACTAGGGATTCTCCGTCGCCCAAGATACATACACCGTTCACGGCGCACACTCTTGAGTTCCTATTGTTTAAAGCCTGACTCTCCTCCTTGCATCTGGACCAATAATAGACTATCTTCCATGCCAAGACAACTGCCTGCCGGTCCCTCCATTCAGCGTTCTCTGATCTATCTCACTGAAAGCAATCAGCAACATACACCTAATTTGAATCCCTCGCATCATCACTTTGCACTTTTGAACTATCGATCAATTTCGGACAAAGCCCCTTATCTCAATGAAATGATCACTGACATTGACATTTTTCTTCTCACCTAAACTTGGCAAGTTCCTGAAGATTTTTTACAGTTAAATCTACTTACACCAGATGGATATAATTATCTGTCCAGACCGCGACCCCATGGTAAAGGGGGTGGTCTCGCTATCATCCATCGTGATAACTTCCGTATCAAGCAACTTGACTTTCATGACACCAATACATTTGAGTACATGGTTTTGAAGGCTGACTCTCTCATAATTATTTTGCTCTATCGACCTCCTAAGGTCCTATCTAACTTCTTTTCTGAACTCAGTGAACTGTTGACCCTTGCCTGCTCATTGTCATTTCCCATTCTACTGCTTGGTGACTTTAATATTCATGTTGATGCTGTTTGCTCTAACACCAACCAGTTACTTTCTATTTTTGAATGTTTTAATCTAATTCAACATGTTAATTTTCCTACTCATACCCGTGGTCATACCCTTGATTTGATTTGTACATAAAGGGCCAATATTTCTTCCATCACTTCTACTGACACTGGTATTTCTGATCATAAATTTCTTGATTTTAGCTTCAGCTTGCCTATGCATAAGAATTGTTCTACAACTGTCATATCTTACCGCAATCTCAAAGCTGTTGATACTGCATTATTTTGTACCTCCGTTTCCTCTTCTAATCTCTCTGATGTCTTTGATATCTCCTTCCCCCTCACTGATACTATCTAACTATAACTCCATAATCTCAGATATCTTAGATAAGCATGCTCCTGTCAAGACCAAAAGTGTCCCTTCCACACATTCGTCTCCTTGGTTCACTCCTGAGCTCCGTATCTTAAGGGCCACTGGTAGACGGCTTGAGTGTTACTACAGGAAAACTGGCCTGTCTGTTCACCATTTGGCATTTACCGAACATATCAAGAAATACAAATCGGCCCTGAACCTGGCTCGTTCCAGTTTTGTATCTGCTACAATTAAAAAATCAAGCAACAGGTCAAAAGTATTATTCAACACAATAAATAAACTTACCAAACCTCCATCTCATGTTGCTCTAGCTTCTGATGAACTTTGCACTTCCTTCTTGGCTCACATGTTAGAAAAGACAGGTGCCGTAAACCAGTGCCTCTTTAATGATGCCACTAACATTAGTTATCTGCCAAATCAACCTGGTCAATCCCTGCCTCTTTTTTCTCTGTCTACTCCTTCTTCTGACTCTGAGTTAATCTTGAAATCCAACCCTTCATCTTGTCATCTTGACCCTGCTCCTACTACTCTACTGAAACCTATCTCTCACTTCATTAACGCATCTCTTACCTCTGCTTCATTTCCTCTGTCACTTAAAACTGCAGCTGTTACCCCTGTTCTCAAGAAACCCAACCTTGATCCCTCAGTTTTATCTAATTATCGTCCCATTTCAAATCTCCCCTTCATAGCTAAATTACTGGAAAGTACTGTTGTCTCCCAGCTTCAGTCTTTTCTAGTTGAAAATAATCTTTTTGATCCTTTTCAATCTGGTTTTCGCCCTTTGCATAGTACTGAAACTGCACTAGTTAAGGTACTGAATGATCTGCTTCTGAGCAAGGTGTCCCTCGGGGATCCGTTCTTGGGCCATTATTATTTATTATCTATATAATACCTCTTGGTCAGATCCTCCGCCGTCATGGTTTTAATTATCATTTTTACGCTGATGACATTCAATTATATACTACCTGTACATCAACTTTATCTCTCACAACTGACAAAATCTCTGCTTGTGTACATGAAATAAAAGATTGGCTTCATTCAAATTTTCTAAAACTTAACATGGACAACATTCTCCTTCTCACTTTTAAGTCTCTGCACGGCCTTGCTCCCACCTACCTCTGTAACTTGCTTCTCCCCTACACCCCTACTCGCTCTTTACGATCCGCTGATTCCAGCCTTCTCGTTGCCCCTCGGCATCGCCTTGCTTCAATGGGGGGCAGATCATTCAGTGTTGTTGCGCCCAAAAGGTGGAACTCTCTCCCCCGATCACTCCGTTCTGTTAACACTATCTCTGAATTCAAATCCATGCTCAAAACACACCTATTTTCTGAATGTTATAGTTCTTAGTTTTTTTTTTCTGCTGGTTGCTGCCCCATCTACCCAATTCTCACTACTGTACTTGCACTCTCAATTGCCTACTGTTGTTCTGTCTGCTCTCTTTGTCAACTGTCTTTATTGTTTGTTTATTGTAAAGTGTCCTTGAGCTCTGGAAAGGCTCTATATAAATAAACATTATTATTATTATTATTATTATTATTATCATGTTCCTGCTTTTTACGATACAAATCATTGCAAAGTAGCTTTATAGAAAATTAAGTTTCTACAATATTTAATAGTAGCTTATCAGTGGTGACTGTCAGTTTATGTGCATATGACATAAATTTTCAGAAAAAATAATACAAGACGTAGTCAACCAGATGATGAACACTATTAACAGCAATTATAATATAATGCAATCACACTTGTAGCAATATTTGGTAGTTCTGTATGTTGTTTCAGGGATAGCATCATCTGAGGTCCACTGAGGTGTTTGCATCATCTCTTCTCAGGTGTTCTGGATCCAGACTGGAGCTTGTGTAAATCCTAGTTACCACGGGATGTAAATCCAATGGTAAAACAGAGATACAAATAAACAGGAACAAATAGAGACATAATTAGCGTAGCTGCTGTTCCAACCAAGTAAAATTAATTTGTTTAACCCAAGCTAAAGAATAAGAATGCGCATTTGATCAGATAAAACTGCAGTCACAAATTATCAGATGTGTTATTTGAATGCTTGGCGAAAGAGATGTGTTTTTAATCTAGATTTAAACAGAGAGAGTGTGTCTGAACCCCGAACATTATCAGGAAGTCTATTCCAAATGCATAAAAGTTCTACCTCCTTTAGTGGACTTTACTATCCCAGGAACTACTAAAACAAAAGCATTTTGTGACCTTAGGGAGCGTGATGGATTATATCGTGTTATAAGGCTAGTTAAGTATGCAGTTGCTAAACCATTTAGGGCCTTATAGGTAAGGAATAATAATTTGTTACTGATACAGAACTTAATAGGTGGCCAGTGCAGAGACTTTAAAATTGGGGTAATGTGATCATATTTTCTTGACCTGGTAAGGACTCTAGCTTCTGCATTTTGGACTACCTGTAGCTTGTTTATTGAAGAAGCAGGACAACCACCTAGAAGTGCATTACAATAGTCCAGTCTAGAGGTTCTGAATGCATGAACTAGCTTCTCTGCATCAGAAAAAATTAACATATTTCGTAGCTTGGCAATATTTCTAAGATGGAAGAATGCTGTTTTTGTAACATGAGAAATATGGTTTTCAAAAGACGCTGTCTGTCAAAGTGTCTGAAGTTGCTGTCTGATATAATACATTTTTACTGTAGAGGAAGGAACAGTGCATCTGTCTAGTTGCAAATTGTAATCTACAAGATTCTGTGTACTGTTCTAATAAGTCTTATCCAAATTTAATAGGAGTAAATTATTGGTCACCTAGTCTTTAAAATTTTTAACACACTCTGTTAGCTTAGATAATTTAGAAGTTTCATCTGGTCTCGTTGAGATATATAGCATAACAGTGAAAACTAATCCCATATTTTCTAATAATATTACCAAGGGGCAACATGTATATTGAAAATAGCAGAGGACCTAGGACAGATCCTTGTGGCACTCCATATTTTACTGGTGATAAATGAGATGACTTCCCATTTAAATAAACAAAGTGGTAGCGATCAGACAGGTAGGATCTAAACTATCTTAGAGCCTGCCCTTGAATACCTGTATAGTTTTGTAATCGATTTATGAGTATGTCATGATCTATGTCCTGCACAGTTTAGATATAACCCTAATTAAACACACCTGATCCACCTAATCTAATCATTTAGGCTTATTTGAAAACTATGTGATGTGTGCTGGAGCAGGGTTAGAACTAAACTTGGCAGGGTTATGGCCCTCCAGTAACTGAGTATGACACCCCTGATCTATGGTGTTGAACGCATCACTAAGATCAAGTAAAACTAGCAATGGGATGCAGCCCTAGTCTGACGCAAGAATCAAGTCATTTGTAATTGTAACAAGTGCAGTTTCTGTGCTATGGTGGGGCCTAAAACCTGACTGAAATTCTTCATACAGATCATTTTTTGCAAAAAGGATCACAATTGAGCAGACACAATTTTTTCTAAAATTTTAGACATAATTCGAAGATTTGAAATGAAACCGTAATGATCTATATTCGTGATAATCTCTTATTTTATATATTCAGCACAATTATCATGTAGATTGAGTTTAATCTGCCTGTGCATTTTTTCCTCACATCAGTTTGGACAACACTCCCACAGTGTTATCAGCAGTAATTAAAGTACCTAAATTAGCAAAATCATGATATTGTACTGTTTGAAATATAATATCTAACATGCAACCCTAGTTCAGCTCCATGATACACTTTGCAAGAGAATTTGGCATCATTAGGTTCTGTCATTCAGAATCATGATGACACTCAACTCTACCTCTCATTCCATCCTGATGATCCAACGGTTGCTATTCGCATCTCAGCTTGTCTAACAGACATTTCTTCTTGGATGATGGACCATCACCTTCAACTCAACCTTGCCAATACAGAACTGCTTGTGATTCCAGCAAACCCATCGTTTCATAACAATTTCACCATCAAGTTAGGCACATCAACCATAAGTCCTTCAAAAACAGCTAGAAGCCTTGGAGTTATGATTGATGATCAGCTGACTTTCACACATTGCTAAAACTGTCCGATCCTGCACATTTGCTTTATTCAACATCAAGAAGATCAAGCCCTTTCTTTCGAAACATGCAGCACAACTCCTTGTTCAAGCTCTTGTTCTGTCCAGGCTGGACTATTGCAATGCCCTCTTGGCAGGTCTTCCAGCCAATTCTATCAAACCTTTACAATTAATTCAGAACGCGGCAGCAAGATTAATTTTTAATGAGCCAAAAAGAATACACGTCACACCTCTGTTTATCAATTTGCACTGGCTTCCAATAGCTGCTCGCATAAAATTCAAGGCATTAATGTTTCCCTAAAAAACTACCACTGGCTCTGCACCCATTTACCTAAATTTGTTACTTCAGACTTATGTGCCCTCTAGAAGGTTGCGTTCTGCAAGTGAACGTTGCTTGATTATGCCATCCCAAAGAAGCACAAAGTCACTTTTCTTTTTCACTCTTCCATCTTTATTTGACCCTCTAACTTTAACACTCACTATTCTAATTCTATTCTTTAAAAAAAATCTACCTACCTTTCTATTCTTTTTGTATTCTATTTTCTTTTCATTTATTATGCAATTGTTTGTGTGTGTGTGTGTGTGTGTGTAATGAACCAGAACTCGACAAGGGATCCATATGCAGGCTTTATTGCAGAGACTCGTAGCCGTACAGGCAATGGTCAATACCAGCAACGTAGGAAGGAAAGAGAATCAAAATCCAGTAACAAGCAAGGGTTGTTGGGTAGGCAGCAAAGGTACGTAAAGGATATCAAACAGGATTGGCAACAGGAAACCAAACACGGGTAATAACACTCAGAAATGACAGACACAGCAAATCAAGACTTTGCGTTGAGCTGTAGTTATAGTCCAGCTTATATACAAGTCCTGATGATGAGCACCTGTGACGGTGATCAGAGTCCAAGGACGGGGCTTGCGGGAAATGTAGTGTAGTCAGTGTAGATGAAAGAGTGGATGCGTGTGTGTCAGTATTCAGGTGAGGGTGCCAGGTGAAGCTGGCCAGCAGAGGGAATCACGGGGTTCGTCTCCGTGACAGAGCCCCCCCCCCTGCGAGCGACTCCTGGTGCGAGGAGGCAAACGACATCGGGGTCTACCACGGGGTCGAGGGGCCGGTCTTTCAGGATGTAAGCGATGAAATTCATTGATGAGATTGGGGTCTAGAATATCCTCAGCATTTACCCAAGAGCGCTCCTCTGGACCGTACCCCTCCCAGTCGACCAGATACTTTAGGATTCTTCCCCGACGTCTGGAATCGAGTAACTCTTGAACTTGGTAAGCCTCCTTGCCCTCTATGGTGATGGGTTAAGGGGCCTGTGCACGGGACCTCCCCTCTCCCTCGTTTCTGGAACCAGCAGCGGGCTTGAGCAGGGATACATGAAAGGTGGGAGGAATACGGTATGTGTTAGGAAGGGCCAAATGGAAGGAAACTGGGGTTATCTGTCTAGTGATTTGGAATGGACCCATGTACCTTGGACTCAGTTTGCGGCAAGGAAGCCAGAGACGGAGATCCCGTGTTGATAGCCACACCCATTGACCCGGCTGGTAGTTGGGACCGGGGCGCCTTCTGCGGTCCGCTTGCTCCTTTTGCCTTCGAGCAGCGTGTTGAAGGTGAACATGAGCCCGATTCCAAACCTTTTCACTGCGTGCCATCCAATCGTTCACAGCCGGTACGTCCGTTGGATCCCCTGACCATGGGAACATCGGTGGTTGGAACCCCAGTACACACTTAAAGGGAGTCAGACCAGTTGAGGGTTTGAGAAGGGAGTTTTGCGCATATTCTGCCCATAGTAAGTATCGAGCCCAATCGTCCTGATTCTGGTTGCAGTAGGTCCTGAGGAAGTGATTCAGTTCTTGGTTGAGCCTCTCTACTTGTCCGTTTGCCTGGGGATGATACCCAGAGGTGAGGCTGACATTGACGTTCAGAGCTTTGAAGAAGGCTCACCATAATTGAGAGGTGAATTGAGGTCCTCGGTCTGACACAATGTCTTCGGGTAAGCCATACAATCGAAAGACCCAGTTGCAGAGGTGTTCTGCAGTCTGAAGAGCTGTGAATCGATCTATGATGGTAAGTATGGTAGTGTGGCCCTGGGAATTGGGAAGATCCGTAGTAAAGTCTATAGCAATGTGAGACCATGGTCGTTGTGGAATGGGGAGTGGTTGAAGGAGACCGGCAGGAGATTGTTTGGACGATTTGTTAATGATACAGTTATTGCATTGCTGTATGTAGTTGGTTGTGTCCTTGTGCAGTGAATCGCACCAGAAGCGGTTCTCCAGCTGATTAATGGTGGCTGTGATACCTGGGTGACCGGAAGATGGATGGCAGTGAACTTGACTTATGACCTGATCACGAAGATGTTCAGGGACGAACATTCTGTCGACTGGGCAGGCCACTGGGGTCTCGTTCTGCTCCCTGTATTGTTGGAGCAAAGTCATGATGTCCCATTGAATGGGGGCAACTACTACATGAAACGGCAGAACGGGTTCTGGATCTACTGGAATATCCTCCTCCTCAAATTGACGTGAAAGAGCATCCGCCTTGGTGTTCTTGGAGCTGGGTCGATAAGTTACTGAGAAGTCGAATCGAGTGAAGAACAGGGACCATCTAGCTTGACGAGGATTAAGGCGTTTGGCGGTGCGTAAGTATTCCAGGGTCTTGTGATCTGTTAGTACTGTAAACGGGTGCGTGGCTCCCTCTAGCCAGTGCCTCCACTCCTCGAATGCTGCCTTCATGGCAAGGAGTTCCCGGTCCCTGACACTGTAGTTGCGTTCCGCTGAGTTGAGCTTCCTAGAATAAAAGGCACAGGGATGAAGTTTAGCGGCGGGATCTGGACGTTGGGACAGGATAGCGCCGATACCTGTGTTAGATGCGTCAACCTCGACAATGAAGGGTAATGAAGGGTCAGGGTGGCAGAGGATGGGCGAGTGAAGTAAACCAGCCGCCATCAAGATCTTGCGAGTGAGGTGAGTAATGGATCCAGAACCCAGTGGTCGACCATCTATTGTCTCCAATGAGAGAGAGGTAGAGCATGGAATTAGTCGAATGTTATACCTCTTAGCGAACTCCTCAGAAATTAAATTGCCCGCAGCCCCAGAATCGAGTAAAGCGGAAGTAATAACTTGTTTGTCGTTTATCCATAATTCAACGGGAATGCTTACGCACTGAGTACCATACATGGAAGTGAGAGGAGTACTCACCGAGCTTTGTGAGGAGGTAGATGCACGAGTGGGGCAGTTGTTACGTTGATGGCCAGGTAATCCACAATACATGCATAGCCTGTTAGAGATACGTCGATCTCTCTCCTCCATAGACAGGTGGTACGTGTTAATCTGCTTGGGCTCAGTAGGTTCATGAGACGGCAAGAAGACTGGGTGATCCGTGCGACGAGAACTGGATCGGGCACGTTGCAGATTGTCAATGGAGATGGTCAGTTCGATGAAACTATTAAGATCTCTGCCCTCGTCTCTGCATGCCAGCTCAGCTTGAAGATCATAATTCAGACGCTTGCGGAAGAGTACTTTTAACGTGTCTCTCACCCAGTTAGTTTGTGCCGCCAAAGTGCGAAATCGTAGGGCATAATCAGCCGCCGTCATTTTGCCTTGCGATAACTCCAGTAGGCGATCTCCAGCTCCCTTTCCCTCCTTAGGATGATCGAATACGGCCCTGAACTGTTGTAGGAAATCCTGAAAGGAGGTGAATGCAGATCCATCGGAGCCCAATTCAGCAGTAATCCACTCCAGTGCTTTCTCAGTCAGCAGTGAACAAACAAAGGCGATCCTCCCAGTATCAGTCGTATACAGCGTGGATTGCTATTCAACAAACAGTGAGCATTGTAAAATAAATCCCTTACACTTGCTGTCGTCACCGTTGTATCTCTCCGGGAAAGCGAGACGGGGATTAACCTGGGACGGCATCCCTGCAGCGTGGGCAATGGCGGACGCTTCCGGCGTTGGTGTGGCCGCGGGAGCTGTATGGAGACTCTGAACGGCTTTGATGAGTTCCTCTTTGATAGACGTCAGTCGATTCAGCTGAAACTGGTTAGCAGCGATCTGACTGGCTTGGGCCGCCATGGTGGTATGAAGACCTTCATAAGCCACTGGATCTCGTGTTGGCGAAGTCTTCTGTAATGAACCAGAACTCGTCAAGGGATCCATATGCGGGCTTTATTGCAGAGACTCGTAGCCGTACAGGCAATGGTCAATACCAGCAATATCAGTAACGTAGGAAGGACAGACAATCAAAATCCAGTAACAAGCAAGGGTCGTTGGGTAGGCAGCAAAGGTACGTAAAGGATATCAAACAGAATCGTCAACAGGAAATCAAACACGGGTAATAACGCTCAGAAATGACAGACACAGCAAATCAAGACTTCGCGTTGAGCTGTAGTGATAGTCCAGCTTATATACAAGTCCTGATGATGAGCACCTGTGACGGTGATCAGAGTCCAAGGACGGGGCTTGTGGGAAATGTAGTGTAGTCAGTGTAGATGAATGAGTGGATGCGTGTGTGTCAGTATTCAAGTGAGGGGTTCGTCTCCGTGACATTGTGTGTGTGTGTGTGTATGTGAAAAGATCTCTAACAATAGCTTGCTCTATTCTTTTTTTATTCTATCGGTAATTTTTTTATTTAAAATCCCATGCTACGTGTACTGTGTTAACCTAACTGAGACTTGTTATAGCACTTATATATCATTGCTCTTTTTGTTGTTTTTGATTGCTTCCACTGTCCTCATCTGTAAGTCGCTTTGGATAAAAGCGTCTGCTAAATGAATAAATGTAAATGTAATGTGGAGACATGATCTGGAATTTGTCTATCCCCAGATTCCAATTAGAGTCTAAAAAAACAGACATCAAAAATGTCTGTATTTTGTGCAGATGTGCTTTTAAGGAACATACAGTTAATTCAGCTTCTTAGAGATTGCTTTACTTTGCTGATAGCATGCTGTACTAACACACCAACGAGCAAACCAACTTTGAGAAGTGTTGTCTCTTAATTCATTCCATTTAATGCAGTGCTTGTGGACATATTCACATCATCTTAGAGTAAATTTTAAGGCAGTCACTATTGGACTTTAAATATATCCTAATATTATCCTTATATAGCAAATTTCCTGTTATTATGCTGAACCCACATATTTATTTGTAAGATGTTGTGGAACGATTAAAGGACAGTATTTTTCTTTTTTCTTTTTTTCAGTCTAGCTGATGAGTTGCTGCTGGTCGTTTGTTGGATGGATCACTGCTTTAATTTAGTTGCAGTTTAGTCACCCAGAGAGTCCAAGTGCTCAGGTTACATCGAAGTGTATCAAAATTCATCCACATTATGAGTATTGTGCTGATACTAGTGAACTCTATATATTGAATAATGTGTAAAAAAATATTCAAAATCTTCCCTTCCGGTGATAGTGCTGCTCAGACAGAAGCTACAAGAGTTAACCTTGAATTAAATCCTAGATACTGTTAATACCAATATTAAAACAACATTTATCCATAATGTCGGACTTTAAATTATAAAAAGCAGTCCAAAATAGACCATGACCTAGACAATTCTTTTGAGTGCAAAGCAAAAGAGATGATGTCACGTTTTAAGGAACGGGGTTATAAAAACACAACTCTCCATAAAGCACATAGCAGGGCCAAATCTGCAAATAGGGGATCACTCCTTCAAAGAAACCCACCTAAGCCAACAAAAGATAGACCCATTTTTGTTACCATGTATTGTACAGAGGCAGACCAAATTAATAGAATACTTAGAAAAAATTGGGGTATTATTGAAAGCGATGAGATGCTTGGCCAGCTGTTTCCTGAGCCACCTCTGGTAGCTTTCAGGAGATGTCCTACTGTTCGAGATAAACTGGTCTGGAGCCATCTGAAAACAGAAGGCCAATATACGTGGTTGGGATCTAAACCCAAAGGGTCAACACTGCAATCATTGTACAAATGTTTTGCAGTCTAAAACCTTTGTTGATACTATTTCCCAAAAACAGTTTACCATTAACCACTTTATAAGCTGTAAAACAATATTTGTTATATATAGACTGGAATGTCCTGAGTGTAAAGTGTTTTATGTAGGAAGGACAAAGAGGCGCTTACAGGACAGATTGGCTGAACATAAATATGCGATTCGCACGGGCAACATGAACTATCCTATGGCGAGACATTACGGGGAACACCACAATAGTGATCCATCGACCGTACAGATCTGTGGAATTGATCATATCCCATTGTCACTAAGGAAAGGAGACAGGCAAAAACTACTAAACCAGAGAGAAAGTTTCTGGATTGATAAACTGCAGGCGACTAGATATCCAGGACTGAATGAAGAACTTGATCTCAGTGTTTTTCTCTAAAACTACAATTCTAAAAATTTTATTTTTTTCTTTATTTATATTTTCTGTACTTTGGTAATGCATGTATTGTATGTAACCTTGGTGTGTAGCCAAAAAAATCCTGTGCTATTAAGTACCAAGGAGGACATCTAGTGGTCTTTCTATAATCCTACAACTTTGAACCTACCTCTGCCAAATGGAGTTTTTTGATTGGTTGTGTGAAGACTTATAAGAAGGACTCTTGTTTTGGAAACTGTTGAGTTTTTAAAGGTTTATGATGACCAAGCCATAAAATAAAGGCTTTTTAATTTTTCTTAAAGAGAGTGCCTTGGAGTTTCCTAATTTTTTCTAAACCATGACACTTATTTTGAAATGTCTATGATTTACAATTGCTGGCTGCTCATTTAAAAAATGGAGCTAAAATTTGAACTCTTACAATCATCTGCAGCACATTACAATATAGGCGGTAAGGTGAAAACTCATATTTTATCAACAGTCGATCATGAACGATTGGCATAAATGCACGTTATTCATTGTTTGTGAACTGCTTTTTTTAAAATGCAGACCTGTAGAATGTATAACACACTCAGTTTTACTTTGGAACATGTAGCGCTATATATATTTATATAATTATTTAAGGGAATCATAATCTTTGTATAGCACATTTAAAAACAACTTAGATTGGCCAGAGTGCTTTCCAATAAGACAACATATAGACAAAATTAAATAAAAAATACAATAAACATTTACATTACAGAAGACAAGGTTAGCTTCAGTTAATTATTAATTTGGAGAAAAAAGGTTGATATAGGGAATTTTTTTTTTTGCACTACTTTTGTCTTCCGAGATCAAAATCTACATTGTGTCAGTGACACAGCAACTGACGTTTTCAAGTGTTGTATAAATATATAGTATACTGATAAATAATCAGTGCTGTGCTGAAATAGGAAGGTCTTTATAACCCATTAACAGAGATGCATTAATTCTGCACATCTCTTGCTAAAGCTTCATGCATTGTTCTGACGTGTTCTGTTTATCATTAGCTACAGATGTGTTCTCTAATCATACATATTCTCAAATTTTTGCCCTATGAACATACTCTTTAGTTGCTGAACCGAGGGTGTTTTGCTCTACTTTTCACATGCAAATCTTCTCCAGTCATGGTCACTGTAAAATTATTTGTTAGCGAATGAATCCCTTTGTTTGCCTCCTGCACATATAATCAGAGGTGAAAAGTAACGAATTACATTTACTAGCGTTACTGTAATTGAGTAGCTTTTTTGTGTACTAATACTTTTTAAAGTAATTTTTTAAATCTGTAATTTTACTTTTACTTAAGTATATTTTGTTTGAAGTATTGTACTTCGCTACATTTTAAAACACATTAATTACTGAGTAAAAAAAAAAAAAAAAAAAATCGCTCCCTGGAAACTACGGCATAATGGGCAGGAGGGCAAACTGGCGCTAAAATCACAAGAAAGATGCAGACGGACAAAACAGGCGTTAGTGGTGCAGACACCGCTGAAAACAAAACCCCGTCATATTCTGAAGTTTAACTCGAAGGAAATGAAGTGAACCCCTGGCCATATGTATGCTCTATTTCAGAGGTGGAAAGAGTACAAAAATATTCTACTCAAGTAAAAGTACCATTACATTAATGAAATTTTACGTAAGTACAAGTAAAAGTACCAGTCTAAAAATCTACTCAAGTAAAAGTAAAAAGTAGCTCTGAAATAGAGCATACATATGGCCAGGGGTTCAAATTTTAGCTCCATTTTTTAAATGAGCAGCCAGCAATTGTAAATCATAGACATTTCAAAATAAGTGTCATGGTTTAGAACAAATTAGGAAACTCCAAGGCACTCTCTTTAAGAAAAATTAAAAAGCCTTTATTTTATGGCTTGGTCATCATAAACCTTTAAAAACTCAACAGTTTCCAAAACAAGAGTCCTTCTTATAAGTCTTCACACAACCAATCAAAAAACTCCATTTGGCAGAGGTAGGTTCAAAGCTGTACTTGCCTAGGAAGACCAAACTAGCAGCTTATAAAATCTTGACAAGACATCAACCCTTCGCAAGAATGTAGAGGTAAGCTAAATAATTGCATCGTTGCATTGGTGGTTAAAATGAAGCTTTGACATTTTAGCAAGAGGTTTTGCACAAATTAGCTAAAAAGACCGTGGTGAGGAGTGTGCTATTTTTGTTTTAATGATGTGCGCGCGCATTTATAGTGCGTTCTTTCACTGTGTGATTCAGTCTCCTAAAATGCATTTAGAAGGATCACAAAATTGAAGATATAGGGGCAGAAAATTCACATATTTATATAATTTCATATATTAAATCAAAATCACACAAAGAATGCCATCGTTTCCTCCAAAAATCATCATGAATATATACATACATATATATAACAGTTCAGTAAACAAGTTAATTAAGAGACTTGCGTTTTAGACACCATATTGCCTTTTTAGCTCTATTTCTACAACAGAAAATAATTCCAAACACAGCCACCAAAGCACAGTTTTGCGTCTCTGAACAACGTGACAGTGTTTCGTTCCTGAATGAATCAAACGTTTAAATGATTCGGTTCAATCGCAATGACTCACTTATTAACAGTGACTTGCTGACACATACTGGCCATTTTAATTTCACATTTAAAGTATCTTTTGATTTTTTTAAATAATTAATTTCTTATCATTTCAAATGAGTATTCAACATTTTATGTCTTGTATATCAAAACATTATTCATGCATTTGTAACTGCAGGTTAAATGCATTCTTGTCCTGCACTAAACAGTGTGCAAATACATCTAAATGCCACTTCCAATGAATCTTCTGCATTTCCTCTGCATTAAAAGATGAGTTTGTTGATACTGATTTGCCTGGTAACAGCCCAAATGTTTTATTATTCTAAATAACTGATTCCTTTAATTAAAAACAACTAGTTTGAGATTAATAGACCTATCCCAGGGGTGTCAAACTCAGTTCCTGGAGGGCCATAGCCCTGCAGAGTTTAGTTCTAACCCTGCTCCAGCACACATATCATGTAGTTTTCAAATAAACCTAAATGATTAGATTAGCTGGATCAGGTGTGTTTAATTAGGGTTAAATCTAAACTGTGCAGTACTGTGGCCCTCCAGGAACTGAGTTTGACACTCTTGGCCTGACCCATGTTGACTCCCTCCCACTGTTAAAATGTAACTAAGTAATTTTTACTCTGAGTAAAGTTTAAATGAGCTACTTTTTACTTTTACTTGAGTAGATTTTTAGACTGGTACTTTTACTTGTACTTAAGTAAAATTTCATTAATGTAATGGTACTTTTACTTGAGTAGAATATTTTTGTACTCTTTCCACCTCTGCGTATAATTGATATTGACACGGGGCTCTTTGGGCAAAGTGGTAAAAAAAAAATCCTGTTTTGGAAAAGATGATAGTGAAATGTTCAGTGCTCACCTTCTACTAAGATCCAACAGAGCTGAGAAAGAAATCAGTCCTTGACAAATATGTCGTTCAGCAAGTACTCATAATGTAGGAGTGGTTTTTGATATTGTACTTAAGGATACAGCAACACTTGAGTTGAATAAGACAGATGCTGTTGAGATGAGAGAGTCTATCTAGTGGTGTAAAGGAGTTTTAACCCATTTAGACTTATTGTGACTATTCTGATTCACATAGAAAAAATATGAATAGATTTGAGAATTAGTTAAACTTTGACCTGGTTACTTAGCTTGAACTGTAACGCTTGCCCGGTCATATTTTACAATCTTTTCACACTACTGAAATTAGTTACAGATATGGAAGTAAGGTTGAAGGCTGGCTCTTATGTTGTAAGCAGTTGGTATATTATAGTTTTGGTCTTTGCATTTATAGGCAGCAAGAGAGAGATTTGAAAATAAGACATTTCATCATGCAAAAAGGTGTATTTCTATACTGTCTTTTTTTACCTAATAGCTTGCAATTACCATATTATCTTATTATCTTTTGAATTAACCATGTATGAAAAATACTTAATTGTCCTCCTTTTGTATCACCACAGTTCATTTGTGGTTTTGATATCCCCCTCTCTTCCACTGCTTACTGGCCCTCAGATACAGTACGTGGGGTAATTGATATGCTTAAACGGAGGTCAAAATTTCCATGTGAATTAACAGCAGTAAATTAAATTGATATTCTGGAGACATCACAAACCATTCCTTTAGACCTTTGTTTTGGTGCCTGGTAGATCCAGGGTGTAACCGTGAAGCAGTCAGGGTGTAACCGTGAATCTGTCTGCTCAATAATTTGATAAACAGCTCATACAAATAGTTTTTAATGTATTATTATTATATTTGTCACTTTTAATATTTAAGCATAATATCTAATTTTTTTGGCAACCTGGCATGACCATAGTTAGGGAGTAACATTTTATTTCAAATGATATATATCAAACCATATTAAATTATAATTCACCCAAAAATGAAAATTCTTTCATTAATTTCTCACCCTCATGTGGTTCCAAACCTATACCTTCAATTCATATTCGATTAAGATAAAATTAAGATATTTTTGATGAAATCCGAGAGCTTTCTGATGCTGCATAGACAGCAATGCAACTGACATGTTCAAGGCCCAGAAAGGTAGGTTACTGAGTCAGCAGCACCACACACATACTCTCGTGAATGTGCATCGAAGACTGACATGGAATAGAAGAAATTGTAGAGCGAAGTCATTAATTTTGTTTCCTTTGCACACTATACTACAAAAAAATAATTTTTAAGCAAAGTTTTATTTTTTCTTGTTTCCAGACAAAATATAAATAAAATAGTAAATTGTATTTATTATTCATGAGGTAAAATAGGCTTTGTAGTTCACGCATGTTTCAGTATCGATGGAAAAAAATCATAATTAACAGATAATATGTGGATTAAGTTGACCGCTGCTAACGCTGAATGTCTGGTGAACGCCTGCTGTTTCCAGTGAATATGTGCGCGAGGCACCAGCGCGATCAAACAGCTGAAACAATTTTTGGTGACACATAAGGCATAATTAAAAAATGCTAAGTGAAAAAATCAAGAATAATAACAGAGTTGATAATAATTATTGCTAAATGCTGGACCATTTTCATTTCGCTCTGCATATGGATCCTTCAGATTTTTTTAAACCAAGAATGAATTGAAATGAAAATTAAATACAAAGAAAGACAAACGTTTCGATGAAAATGCTCAATATACAATTTATTATGTACATTAACAACGATTTGGGCGAATATAATTAAAAGGAAAACTATGTGAATGGCGCTCTGAGGCGCGGCAGGATTTTCTGCCAGCTGCATTTAAATCTGGGTCTAAAGTTTCTCACTCTGTTCAGCATGTATCATCACGTGTCTAAACAAATAGCACATGCTGTCAGTGATTTCAAAGACTAGAAGCCGCTCTCACACTGTATAATGAAAACAGACACTTCTCAGCCACTCCAGCAACAGACGCAACCCGGAAAACTAACTGCATGGATTTTTGCCGATAACCGATTGTTCCAGCAATCAACTATCGGTGCAGATTAATCGGCAAAACCGATACATCGGTCGACGTCTAATGGAAAGCAATAGAAATGTATTAACTAAGTAATTTCACCAGATAATTATTTCATATCGTGCACGACACAGGACAGTTTATTCATTCCTACAACTTGTCAATTCGTTCATAAGAATTCTTAATTTTTGGTAACTGTACATTTCATTAATTTTGTTCCTTAAATAACCCATGATTTAACTGAATTAAGGGAACAAATTAATACATCAAACAAATTCTTAATTTTCGAAAAAATGGGATGCTTTAAAGAAAATCCATAGCCTATGTAAGTAATAGGCCTAAAATAAAAATAAGTTTGTTTTCATAAAAAAAGCAAAATATATCTGACTTAAAGGAGTCATGACCCACAATTTGCACTTTTCCACGAGAATCAATGTATGTTATGATTGCCTAACGTTTATACACTGGCCGGGAAGCCGATATTTAAAAGTGAAGCGTTTGTTTACCTCAGGGTTTGTAAAATAGCCCACGTGCACGCGCACTCAAATACGAGATTTTGATTTCTTCCCCGTCTTGACGTCAAGACGGGGCAGGATATACCATATATGGACACCGCAGCAGGAAGCTCGCCCTTCCCCTCTCCCCCTCATATTCAGTCGAGAAAGGTGCTGGAACTAGTGCACACGTGAGTTGCTCTGTGGTTGACTGCCAGAATCAACATGTAAATGTGTTTTCTCTACCAAGAATGGACCTACCTATCAGAGACCAGTGGATTAAATTAATTTTTAATGAAGCAGTTCCTTCAACCCTTCCCACTGGCTTATCGTTACGTGTTTGTGCTAAACAAATTGTACGCTGAAATCCTTTACAAATTTGGGTCTATATCAGGCGAAGTTGGCATCGAAGCTCGGGAGAAGCGCCATTCCAACAAAATTGCATGCAATTGAAACGGTAAGACTGTGTTTTTTAGTGCTCTACTGTGTGTAACAAACAGCATCTAACTGCTAATGCGGCTATTGTATGCTATTGCGTCTGTCACTAGACAAATAAACAAAAGACTCGTGGTGAAGTAATTATTTATGTTCCCTGTAAACTGACTGCAAAAACGGACTTTTGACTGCATTATAATGATTTCTTAATTCAGAATATGATCAAGATTGCGTAGGTTGATGTGTTCGGGGAATTTGCCAGTTAATAGTAACATTTAAAGCCCCTTAAGTGAACGAAATGACTCGAAAAAAGATTTGTTCATTTTGATGAACGAGCTTGAACAAGAGAGTCTGGCGTTGCCAGATTGGGTGTTTTTTCCGCTACATATTAAGGCCAGTTTACGGTGTGTTTTAGGTGTGTTTTCGCCTAGAAGGCTTTATAGAAATCTGGCATCCTACTGAACGAAGTTAAACTGGCATTGGCATTAAACTGGCAAACAGCGTGGCATTCACAGACACCAGAATGAACGACTTCACAGTAACGTTCATCAGGCAGTAATGCGGTACGTTCAGTTCATGTTCGCCCAAAATATGAACGAGTTCATGAATTATCGTTCAATGAACGCCTCCAGGCACAACTCTGGTGGGAGTATTAGCTTCGAGGTATGGGGAATGGCTGCTAACGTACTTTGCAAAAAACAAATGACTGAGATCATCATGAATTCGGTTATTGTTTATTTGTTGCCTAACGCTTATATATGATGCGCCGTCTAGTTTGTGTGTGTGTGCTGTGCTCGTCTCATATTTGTGTGTGTGTGCTGTGCTCGTGTCTCATATGAGTAACGTTATGTGCGTGAGTTTATATACATGTATGTGTGACCACTTAGTATATATGCAAGCGTGTTTCATATGTGTGCGTGAATGAAGTTTGATTTAAGCCCTAAGCGGCGCCTCATACTTATACACTGGCCGGGAAGCCGGTCGCGTTCATTCACAACTTGCGCCATGATGTCAGTTTATAATGATATGCTAAAGTGTTACCTGCGTTGTCAACCCCCCCCCCCCCCCCCCTCCTGCAACCAATCAACACGCCCCTCATTTGCATTATTATAATGACCGTCCACGACAGCCAAAATATCGCATCAGATCTCGCGAGACAATAATGCCTACAGAAATAAGGGTCTGAGGAGCTCTGTGTTTATTTTTTTTCCACTTTTCTTTTTTAGAAGGGCCTGAAAGACTATAATACAGCAGTAGGTATCCAAGGTAATACGAGGGTATGACTCCTTTAAATAATTAAGATAATGGATTTAAAAGAGGAAAGGATGACAACGCGCATTATGTTTGTTTGCTTTATTTTATCTTCTATTTTTATTGTAAGTGCACAAACAAAAGACTGCTGGGGAACAGAGAGCGGACGCCGTCCCTGCCTTGAGGAGACTGTGAGCGGACGCAGCCGCTGCCTCGGGGGAACAGAGAGTGGACGCCGCCGCCGCCTCGGGGGAACTGAGTCCGGGAGCAAGGGAGAAACACAGGTGGAGCAACTAAACAGTAATGATGTGACAAGGTGGGCGGGGTGAGAAAAGATACAGGACAAAAGCACATGGCACCAAATAAACACAACACTCGCAGAAGACAATGACAGAAAGACAGAAGTGGATAAAAAGTGGATTCCAGACACTCCAAAGTTAGAAATCACGGAGGGAGGTGGAACAGAGGTGGATCAGGGGGAGGGATGGAGGGCCAGGCCCATGTAGTGGATTCTGTCACGGTCTTCTGTCTTTCTGTCACTGTCTTCTGTGAGTGTTGTGTTTGTTTGGTGTCATGTGCTTTTGTCCTGTATTTTTTCTCACCCCGCCCACCTTGTCACCTCATTACTGTTTAGTTGCTCCACCTGTATTTCTCCCTCTCTCCCGGACTCATTACCTTCACTCCGCACACCTGTCTCTCAATCACACACAGCTGTTGCTCATTGTCATATACTATATATTCTCTTCTGACACACCACTCTGGCTGGCTGTATGATTGTGATTTGTTGGTTGTTGCTTGTCCTTCGTGTTTTACATTCCGGTTGCTTCTGCTCATGTCCCTGGTGTTTTGGTTCTGTTTTGTTTTTGCCTTGTTGGCCTTTTTGTTATCATTTATTAAAAAGTAATTTCTTCCCTGCATTTGGACCCAGACCCTGTTTCTTCCTGCGCGTCCCACCGCGTCCTGACAGTAACACTCCAAAGATAAAGGAAAAATTGACCCCTTTTAGATCTAAATGACAGATTATGGTATGATTGGGATAATTTTAATCAGTAATTTTATTAAAAATAATTTTCTGAAAATATGACATGCCATTATGCATGTTTCATGAAGCTATGAATGAATACTTAACCTATATATTTCTTAATTTGATTCCTTAATGTGCGTAATATTTAATAAAGTGCAGCAATAAAGTTGTTTATTCTGCTTCACCTTAAGCGTGCCTGTCTGGTTTCATGTGATACAGCTCTATAAACAAAATATTTCTATCTGATCGATGGATTGGTAAATTTGGGCTCTTTTTAATCAGGAGATTTTCTCTAATTATTCTGTGCAGTTTTTCAAGATCTTAAATGTTTCATGAAGTTATGAGCTAAAAGGATTGCAACCTCTGATTTTTTTTTTTTTTTTTTTTGCTAAGCTACATGTCCTAATTCTGTTTTATGTGTTATAGCTCTATGAGTTATATCTTTAGATCTGAACGATGGATTATGGTGAGTTTGTGATTTTTTTTAATCACGAGAATTTTCAGAAAATAATGATATATGTATGTTTTATGAAGTCACAAGCAAAATGCTACATGACAGCTACTTTAGATTTATTTATTTATTTTTTGCTAAGCTATATGCCTCCTGTGCAGTTTTATGTGTTATAAATTCATGAGGAAAATCTTTAAATATAAATGACTAGGGCTGCCCCTAATAATTGATTAACCGTTAGTCAATGAGAAGAGGCTTGGTCAACCAAAAAGCCATTATATCATAGTGATACCAATGGGTGGGATATTTTGAAGAAAGTCGGTAACCAAATGACTGATGGACCGCATTGACTTCCATAGTAGGAAAAAAAAATACTATGGAAGTCAATGGGGACCAGCAACTGTTTAATTAACAACCTTCTTTAAAATATCTTCTTTTGTGTTTAGCAGAAGAAAGGAAATCATACAGGTTTGAAACAACTTGAGGGAGAGTAAATGATGACAGAATTTTCATTTTTGGGTGAACTATCCCTTTAAAGTTTAAATGCGTACAATAACAATGTACCCATTTTGCTTATTTCCTTTTAACACTTAATTACTAATCAGTAAGTGTTAAAACAGGCAATTCCGCTAAAAGCTCACCTGGTCTCACTGTCACATCCACCTCACTGTCACTGCTTTCACCTGGCCATGATGAGGGGCCTGCTGTTGCAGGGCTGCTGCAAGAGCGGGAAAATTCAGACCACATGCTTGATAAGATAACATATGATTTATGATACCCCGAGCAAAGAAAATATCTGATTGGTCAAGACAACATTTGAGGTGTGGCCAACAGGCCAGTTTAAATACTTAGCACACCATCAAATCATGCTTTTAGCTTTTAGCTTTGCTTCTGCTATTAGTCATGTCTGCTTTTTGCGTTTGCTTTTAGCTCGCAGCTTTGCTTCCTAGCTTTCGCTTTTAGCCATGCTTTTAGTCATTACTGTTAGCATTCTTTGAGCGCGGTTCCTGCTGCTACTTAGCCACAATGAGAAGAAACACCACCTAGTCTCGTCAAACTTTACTTCTGTTCTTTTACTTTAGTTTCTTTCCTCTTCCGTTTGAGAGTTTCGTGTTCTGAGTTAAGTTTTGTAACGCCGTGTCTCCGAGTCTGACCTTGAGTGCCCGTTCAGCTTCAACCAGCCCACACAACTCCGCGTCTTCAGCCAACACCCAACCACGGGCTTCCCAAAACATCACTTCAGCGACTACTGAACTTCCAGCCAATCAGCAACATCGGGAAACCCCTTTTCAACAACAAAGGGAGCCCCCTTTACACAGGAGTGGCAAGTAACTTCTCCAGACATTTGTACTGGTGTATCTAATATAATTTTAACCTCATTGAGGAACTCAATGTGAGGGTTAATTAAGTGATTGATGGCTGTTCATGTCTATGCAATTTCAAGTTTTGTGTAAACTTGGGATTCCACATTTTCATTCTGTTAAACTCATTCTTCCCTAACTTTCGATCTTCCTGCAACTTGTATGAATGTCTGAGTGTGTTTGCTTATGTGTTAGATTAGTTTATATGTCTTAGATTTATCTAATAAAGCCTTATTCATATTGAAAAGAGAAGTATCTTGTGTTTTGTGCTTACAAGTTAATGTCTTAAATTGATCTTGTTACTGTGCTAATAGATAGTGTTTTCACTATACTTTGGATATTAATATCCAGTGCAGATTTAATGTTAAACGGCTCGTTCAGTGAATTGCAGGGCGTCTCAGTGATCAGCCGTGAAACAGTGATTCTGTTCAAATTCCCTTTAAAATCTTAAATGATTCCCTTTGAGATAAACTGACCTGTTTCCCTTACAAATATATAATTTTATTCATCATGCATGAAAGTGACAAAAAGTGAGTAAAGACATTCAAAATGATTTTGATTGAATAAATGCATTATATGACAAATGTAATTAAATTCATTAAACTTTATATTTATCAAATAATCCTGAAAAAATAAAGTGCATCATCAGTTACCCACAAAATATAAAGCAGCAAAATTGTTTTCAACATTGATAATAATAAATGTTTCTTGAAAGTCAAAAAAATTGATTTCTAAAAGTAGTGATGAAGAAAATTCTGTTTTGCATCACAGAAATGACATTACATTTTATAATATATTAATATATTTTTTTATAATATTTTTTTTTTATTAAAATTAAATTTATGAATTTACCAGATGCTTTTATTCAAAGTGACTTACAGTGCATTCAGGCTATCAATTTTTACCTATTATGTGTTCCTGAGGAATCGAACCCCCAACCTTGCAATGCTCTACCAATTGAGCTACAGGAACACTTTTTTTGAGCAAATAAATTCACCCTTGATGAGCAGAAGGTAGTTATTTCAAAAGCATTAATGACCAATATTTACAAACTTTTGGAAGGTACTTTAATAATAATTTAATAAAAAAAATTCTATATATTTTACTATAATATATTATAGTACTTTCTTATAATATATTATTATACTGTTGTCATGATTCTTAAATGCTGCTTTTAATTTTTACAGGACAGTATGTATTTTTACATTATAAGATATATCTGTTAATGTGCTAAATTATATATATTTTTTAATAATGAGTGCTGGGGCGTGGCTTGGGGCGTGGTCAGATTTTCCTCCTTTTTTGTATCTAGCTGATAACATGCCTGGTCACATGTGGTTGCCGCAAGCCCGGCAGCCGCCGCTCACTCAAGCCCGCAGTGTGTGACGCTGTGTGATGCATTTTATGGAGAACTGTTTCCTGAACCTGCAGAGTAGCCTACAATGAGTCTGTGCTCAAATGCTGTTCTATCAAGGGGGCAACTTTGCAAAGACAGTCTGGCGCTTCTGACTCTCAGCCTGTAAATACATTTTTTATATTTGAAGAATTTGCCACTGATAATTCAAACGTGAGTTTTTAGCAGTGTAGAGTAACGCTTGTTTGAGCTGGCGATTTCCGGCGACATGAGTGGCAGAGGGCATTGGCAACCGGATGGGGCATGTCCAGAGACGCTACAAATACAAAGTTTAGAATCCTTCTAATGAAAAATATATTATTATTAAACGCAATGGAAGAAACTAGGCTCTGTTACTCATTCATTTTTGTTTGTATGTACGGATTTAATTTTGATTTAATAATATTTAGTCTTTTGCCTCCAAAATGTTTGTACTTAGCAGCAAGAAGACTGATTCGCTGTCAAGGCAAAAGTCACTGCTAGTGTGAACGGGGATTTAGGCATTTATGCATATGTGGACTCTTCAAAAATGGTGCTTATTGAGGACGCGCTAAAATTTATTGATTAAAATGTATAAAAAGAATGGAAGATACAGATTGTACTGCATGCTAGCTTCCTTATTGTGCCCCAAAGCATAATTTATCTAAGTCCATATGTCTTACTAAAATAGAAACTATGCTTCTAACCACAGGCCGAGAGCTATAGTTCCTACCATGTAAGTTTATAGTTCAACACGAAACGTTGAACTATGTTTGAAACAACGGAACTTGTCACCATAGTTGGCTAACGATGCTTTGGGAAATGCACCCAGTGCTGCCTAGTTCCCATAAACCAGAGTGTACTGCCGGCGGCTGCCCACTAATGAAGAAAAATAATAATATATTTTTCAAAATCACTGCATTGTTCAACACAAAATAGGTGTTATTCGTCGACTATTCGGGTGACCCCGAATAGTCGACGATTTGATGCTTCGACTCGAGGAGCCTGATTCGACTACCAATCTCACAGTCAAATATTCGTGGGTGTTCTTAATTATGCCATTCTGACTATATGGGGGAGATAAAATGTCACATAGAACTTGCGGATTTTTTCGACCAGGTAGGGTACAAGTGATTTCAAAACATTTCAGTAAAAGTCAAAGTCAAAGTCAAAGTCACCTTTATTTATATAGCGCTTTAAACATAATACATTGCGTCAAAGCAACTGAACAACATTCATTAGGAAAACAGTGTCAATAATGCAAAAATGATAGTTAAAGGCAGTTCATCATTGGATTCAGTTATGTCATCTCTGTTCAGTTAAATAGTGTCTGTGCATTTATTTGCAATCAAGTCAACGATATCGCTGTAGATGAAGTGTCCCCAACTAAGCAAGCCAGAGGCGACAGCGGCAAGGAACCGAAACTCCATCGGTGACAGAATGGAGAAAAAAACCTTGGGAGAAACCAGGCTCAGTTGGGGGGCCAGTTCTCCTCTGACCAGACGAAACCAGTAGTTCAATTCCAGGCTGCAGCAAAGTCAGATTGTGCAGAAGAATCATCTGTTTCCTGTGGTCTTGTCCTTGTGCTCCTCTGAGACAAGGTCTTTACAGGGGATCTGTATCTGGGGCTCTAGTTGTCCTGGTCTCCACTGTCTTTCAGGGATGTAGAGGTCCTTTCTAGGTGCTGATCCAGCATCTGGTCTGGATACGTACTGGATCCGGGTGACTGCAGTGACCCTCTGATCTGGACACAGACTGGATCTGGTGGCCACGGTGACCTCGGAACAAGAGAGAAACAGACAAATATTAGCCTAGATGCCATTCTTCTAATGATGTAGCAAGTACATAAGGTGTTATGGGAAGTGTTTCCGGTTCCGGTTTACCTAATTAATGCAGCCTAAAAATCCTTTAACGGATTTGGATAATAAAAGCATATTAGTATGTTATGTGTATGCCAGGTTAAAGAGATGGGTCTTTAATCTAGATTTAAACTGCAAGAGTGTGTCTGCCTCCCGAACAATGTTAGGTAGGTTATTCCAGAGTTTGGGCGCCAAATAGGAAAAGGATCTGCCGCCTGCAGTTGATTTTGATATTCTAGGTATTATCAAATTGCCTGAGTTTTGAGAACGTAGCGGACGTAGAGGGTTATAATGTAAAAGGAGCTCAAAAAACGTGGCTTTCTAAGGAAAGATTGCGATCAAATAGCACACCTAGGTTCCTAACTGATGACGAAGAATTGACAGAGCAACCATCAAGTCTTAGACAGTGTTCTAGGTTATTACAAGCAGAGTTTTTAGGTCCTATAATTAACACCTCTGTTTTTTCAGAATTTAGCTGTAAGAAATTACTCGTCATCCAGTTTTTTATATCTACTATGCAATCCATTAGTTTTTCAAATTGGTGTGTTTCACCGGGCTGCGAAGAAATATAGAGCTGAGTATCATCAGCATAACAGTGAAAGCTAACACCATGTTTCCTGATGATATCTCCCAAGGGTAACATATAAAGCTTGAAGAGTAGCGGCCCTAGTACTGAGCCTTGAGGTACTCCATACTGCACTTGTGATCGATCGGATACATCTTCATTCACTGCTACGAACTGATGGCGGTCATATAAGTACGATTTAAACCATGCTAATGCACTTCCACTGATGCCAACAAAGTGTTCAAGTCTATGCAAAAGAATGTTGTGGTCAATTGTGTCAAACGCAGCACTAAGATCCAATAAAACTAATAGAGAGATACACCCACGATCAGATGATAAGAGCAGATCATTTGTAACTCTAAGGAGAGCAGTCTCAGTACTATGATACGGTCTAAATCCTGACTGGAAATCCTCACATATACCATTTTTCTCTAAGAAGGAATATAATTGTGTGGATACCACCTTTTCTAGTATCTTGGACAGAAAAGGGAGATTCTATAAGTCTATAATTAACTAGTTATTTGGGGTCAAGTTGTGGTTTTTTGATGAGAGGCTTAATAACAGCCAGTTTGAAGGTTTTGGGGACATATCCTAATGACAATGAGGAATTAATAATAGTCAGAAGAGGATCTATGACTTCTGGAAGCACCTCTTTTAGGAGCTTAGATGGTATAGGGTCTAACATACATGTTGTTGGTTTAGATGATTTAACAAGTTTATACAATTCTTCCTCTCCTATGGTAGAGAATGAGTGGAACTGTTCCTCAGGGGGTCTATAGTGCACTGTCTGATGTGATACTGTAGCTGACAGCTGAATGGTTGCAATTTTATCTCTAATAGTATCGATTTTAGAAGTAAAGTAGTTCATAAAATCATTACTGCTGTGGTGTTGGGAAATGTCAACACTTGTTGAGGCTTTATTTTTCGTTAATTTAGCCACTGTATTGAATAAATACCTGGGGTTATGTTTGTTTTCTTCTAAAAGAGAAGAAAAGTAATCGGATCTAGCAGTTTTTAATGCTTTTCTGTAGGATACGTTACTTTCCCGCCAAGCAATACGAAATACCTCTAGTTTTGTTTTCCTCCAGCTGCGCTCCATTTTTTTCGGGCTGCTCTGTTTAGGGTGCGAGTGTGCTCATTATACCATGGTGTCAAACTGTTTTCCTTAACCTTCCTTAAGCGTAAAGGAGCAACTTTATTTAAAGTGCTAGAAAAGAGAGAGTCCATAGTTTCTGTTACATCATCAAGTTGTTCTGAGGTTTTGGATATGCTAAGGAATTTGGATACATCAGGAAGATAACTTAAAAAGCAGTCTTTTGTGTTAGAAGTGATGGTTCTTCCATACTTGTAACAAGAAGTAGAATTTACAATTTTGGCTATATGAATTTTGCAAAGAACTAAATAATGATCTGAGATATCATCACTTGGCTGAATAATTTCAACACCATCAACATCAATTCCATGTGACAGTATTAAATCTAGAGTATGATTTCGACAATGAGTAGGTCCTGAAACGTGTTGTCTAACACCAATAGAGTTCAGAATGTCTATAAATGCTGATCCCAATGCATTGTTTTCATTATCAACATGGATATTAAAATCACCAACTATTAAAACTTTATCTGCAGCCAGAACTAACTCGGATGTAAAATCACCAAACTCTTTAATAAAGTCTGTATGGTGCCCTGGTGGCCTGTATGCAGTAGCCAGTACAAACTTAACAGGGGATTTATCATTAACATTTGTTTCTCTGGATAATGTTATATGAAGCACCATTACTTCAAACGAGTTATACTTGTAGCCTGCCCTCTGAGAAATCCTGAAAACGTTGTTATAAATTGAAGCAACACCTCCACCTTTGCCTTTTAGACGTGGCTCATGTTTATAACAGTAATCTTGGGGGGTGGACTCATTTAAAATAATGTAATCATCAGGTTTTAGCCAGGTTTCTGTCAAACAGAGTACATCTATATTATGATCAGTGATCATATTATTTACAAAAAGTGTTTTCGTAGAAAGGGATCTGATATTCAATAAGCCAAGCTTTATCATTTGTTTATCCATATTGCTTCTGTTTTTTATTTGTTGAACCTCAATTAAATTGTTAATCTTAACTTGGTTTGGACGTTTTTTGTTTTTTCTAGTTCGGGGAACAGACACAGTCTCTATAGTGTGATATCTAGGTGAAAATGTCTCTATGTGCTGAGAATTAACTGACCTCTGTGACGGGAGGCAGCTAGCAGATGGTCGGTTTAGCCAGTCTGTCTGCTTCCTGACCTGGGCCCCAGTTAGTCAAGTATAAACACTAAGACTATTTGCCATATTTCTAGAAAGAAGAGTGGCGCCACCCCAGGAGGGATGAAGACCATCTCTTTTAAACAGGTCCCCAAAAGCTCGTCCAATTGTCTATGAAACCTATGTTATTCTGTGGGCACCACTTAGACATCCAGCCATTGAGTGATGAAAATCTGCTATGCATCTCATCACCACGGTAAGCAGGGAGGGGACCAGAGCATATTACAGTGTCTGACATCGAGCTTGCAAGTTTCCACACCTCTTTAATGTTATTTTTAGTGATCTCCGACTGGCGAAGTCGAACATCATTAGCGCCGGCATGAATAACAATCTTACTGTATTTACGTTTAGCATTAGCCAGCACTTTTAAATTTGCCAAGATGTCAGGCGCTCTGGCTCCCGGTAAACATTTGACTATGGTGGCTGGTGTCTCTATGTTCAAGTTCCGTACAATAGAATCACCAATAACTAGAGCACTTTCATCAGGTTTCTCAGTGGGTGCATCACTGAGTGGGGAGAACTTGTTTAATGTTTTGATCGGAACAGAAGAGCGGTGTTTTGACCCACGACTATGCTGCCTCACCGTCACCCAGTTGCCCTGCTGCAGGGGCTCTGTTTCCGGAACCGAACGATGTACAGGAATCCCTGAGCCAAACGCATCCAAAGCCGTATCTAGAGCCCTAACATTCTTACTGTCCTCAATTAAAGTTTGGATGCGTGTCTCTAATTCTGAAATCTTCTCTGTCAGCCTAACTATTTCCCTGCATTTATCACATGTGAATCCCTCATCAGCGACAGAGATAGATAAACTGTACATGTGGCAAGAGGTGCAAGTAACAATGACGGGAGAAGCCATTACTCACCGTGCCTGATGAAATATTCTTACTGCAGTTGTTTGATGAACTTGTGAAAAACACTTTAAAAAACAGAGAGTGATAGTAAGATAAAGATTCTAGAGAAAAAATAAAATAAAAACAGCTACACGGAGCTACAATTTGCTACAGAAGGCCAACAGGAAGTAGAGAAAACACTGTTCAGACGGTGTACATATATATTGTGGATATATTATTTACCTGATATAAAATGTGTTTGGTTCAGTCAAGCGCTTCATTGTAGTACTACGGTGATATCTCTTCAGCGCACAGCGCGAGCAGGACAAACTACAATGCAGAATATTAATAACTATGACTGGACTGTCACATCCATACCATTATAATGAGAAGACCATTATAATAAAACGCTGTGAATTTTTAGAGTTTAGCTGCTGTATTTCTGCTCGTTGTTTCGTGAAGAACACGTCCACAAAAGGAGTCTGCATTCAGAGCCATGCAGACATGTTCATTTGCATTTGGGCACTTTTTGCATATAACCTATAAGTCTTAATATTAATGTTATGTTGTCTAAATAACAAAGCGTATTCTACATTAAATCATGAGTTTAATCCCATTGTAAAAATTGTGCATTGTTAGGGTTTCGCTGACGTTTAGTGTTAACTATCTTTTAATTAAAACATAAAAACATTATTTACCCCGTTTGTATGTGTGAGGAATTTGTTACACATTTTCCCTGTGTGTTAACATCAGTAATTATGGCTGTCGGATGTCTGACTAGAATCAATGTATTTTGCCCCGCCCCCAAACATATGATTCGACTATCAGTCGAATATCAGCAAGATGCGAAAATTCCGATTCGACTATGAAAATCCTTAGTCGGGGACACCCCTAGTGTTATTTGAAAGCTTGGAGTCTGACCTTTACAATGCACTTTGATTAACTCCTAAGTAGTGCTGAGTTATTTGTAGATTATTATATATTATTTATATATTATATTAATATTATTTATAATTTATAAAAATATTTTTTTTGCCATGTACTCTGATGTCAGAAACATCACACAGCTCAGCTAGTCATATGAGTAGAACAAAACAAGTATAATTGTTTGAGGCTTTGACTAAACTTAAGTGAGGAATTACTTAAAATTCAAAACCACAATTTCAAAACCGTAAAGGACTAAGTGCTGTAACTTTTGATTAATTTATGATATCACCCCACTATGTAATTCACATACAGCACATGTTGGGGAACATCACCTACCTTATTTATTTCATGAGATATTGAACGTCAAATAAGTATGATATGAACAATTTCCCTGGACCACACTCATTTTTCTTACACTTTATCACCTATTTCTCAGCATGGGAATATTTAAATGAAAAGACCCCGGGTATGAAGACGGGTTATGAAAATTAGACGGGTATGAAAAATTTCTTTTGAACACTTGAATTTTATCAGCTATTTCTCAGCAGGAGAAAGTTGATATGAAATGATTTTTTTCCCACTGAAAGTACAGAACGTTTTCTACCAAATGATACCAACCTTTTGACTCTCCTTGCTACAGTCTTCAAGTTATGAGTCATTATTTTTGTGTATGTCACTCAGAAAAAGGATCAACTTCACGAGGCAAAAATTCCTCAGGGCTTAAGGGTTAAAGAACTAGTCAGTAATTACGCTGATTTAAGTTCTCTTACGAGAGTTCTCTCGTACTGTGTCTTAGCTAAGACGCTACGGGAAAAGTCTCTTTTCACGATACACTGAAGCAAAAAATTATCCTTAATTTTTAATTATTGTAAAGCGCATTTGCAGCAGCACACAGCCATAGGCGAGACGGCTCGCTCGCTCATTGGCTGCTCTGTGGCAACTGCATAAGCCTATTGAGCGCAGGCTGATGCGCCCTCCATGCCACTTCCTGCTGAAACGGGTGTGGCCTAGCCCTATAAAGGGAGCTCGAAAAGGCTGACTCACCCGATTTTTCATCTCTTCAGCAAAGCTCACGCATCGTTTATCACGAGAAGAAGCAACGCGTCGTCTGATAAGCATCTCAGCGGGACGAGCCATTCCTGAAGCTGCTGGCCAACGCCGCCTTCCACTGCCGTTCCATATCCTTTTCAATTCCTTTTATCCCGTGTGTGTTCGCCCTGCGACACACTCGTAAAAGAGCTGCGTCTTTTTAAAGATGCCTTCTTGCGGCTCGTGCAGAGCCCCACTCAGCGAGGGAGACAGTCACGTCATCTGTGTCTCCTGCCTGGGTGAAGATCAAGCAGCGCTCGCGCTCGCTGACAGCGGATGCCCTCACTGCGAGCTGTTGCCAATGGTGACTCTGAGGACTCACTTGGCTTTTTTTTAAAAAGCGCTGCTTCCAGCGGATTCCGGCACCGTCTCCAGCTCAACCGAGCTCGCCGGTTCGCCCTGCTTCACCGGCCTCCCCTGCATCGCTTCCCGATGGTCAGCGCCCGCTGTCTGCCACCGCGTCTTCCGAGGAAGTCGATCTCAGGGCCGCGTCGGGGGAAGAGGACACGTGCTCTCTGCTAGCTTCGGGCAGTGAGGGCTGGGCGAGCTCCGGGGATCTCGCGCCTTCTGCTCAGAAGCCCAGCGGATGAGCTGACATCGAGAAGGAGCTGATGCGAGTGCTCACGCTGGCCGCGACGAGCCTCGGCCTCGAGTGGTCTGCACCAGCGCCCCCCTCTCGTTCCCGGCTGGATGGTAGTTTCCTTTCGGATGAGCGTACCCATTTCTTCCTGAGCTTCACGAAGAGGTGGCAAAGGTTTGGAACGCTCCATATTCAGCGCGAACTCATTCGTCTGTCTCACTAGCATTCTCCACACTGGATGATGCTAAAAACAGGAACTACCAGTCACTTCCGCCGGCGGAACAGGCGATAGTGACGCATCTTTCCCCGCCCTCTGCTGGACGGCGGACGAAAGCGGTGTTGCCATCTAAAGCCTGCTGCATGACGTCATCTCTGCTCGCGCGGATCTTATCTGCTGCTGGGCAGGCTGCGTCTGCACTACACACGATGGCCACGCTGCAGATATTCCAGGGTGATCTCCTCCGTAAACTGGACGAGATGGGACCTGAGGCTATCTGTCTCGCGGATTTGAGGAGTGCTTTGGATCTCTCTCTCTTCGCGCTACTAAATCCGCTGCACAGGCCATGGGATGAGTTATGGCTTCCGCTACAGTGGCTGAGAGGCATCTGTGGCTGACGCTCTCAGACATGGCACTGCGTTCCTCGACGCCCCGCTGACTCCCGCTGGCCTCTTCGGATCTTCTGTCAACGAGTTCGTTGAGAGATTCGTCGAGGAACGGAAAGCGTCGCAAGCATTCAAGCACTTCCTCCCGAAGCGCTCCGGTTCTGCAGCGAGTCGTGCTAGACCGGTCCCGCAAAGCTCTCAGCCACACCCCCCGCCTCCTGCTGCTTCATCGCAACAGCATCAGCAACGCAGCTCGAGACCCCGTTCTCGCTCTACCGGCCGTCGCCCCGCGCCGCGGGGACCACGGCAGAGGATTACGGTGAGGCCGGAGGCCCCGAAGCCATCCTAGCACTCCTAGGAAAGCGCCGGTGTACGAGTCCCGCCGCGGCCGAACTCTCACCCAAGCGCGCCGTTGTTTCAGTTCCAGGGATTGTGACTGTCTCAGCATCTTTTGCAATGCGCAAGCCTGTACAGTTGCCCGCTTGCCTGCACACAAAAACCGTTATCACGGCTACCCAGTAATTTCCCGAAAAAGGTGTAATTTCTGGTGTCCCGGCCACGGCCGATGGTGCTATAAATGTAGTGACGATGCCGACTGCTCAGTGCCCATCTCCACATATAAGCACAGCCCTTCACACAGGGCTCGCGCCCATAAAAGTGACTCAGGTCGATCGCGCGCACTACATAGTAAACGTGCCCACTCCTCAGTGCCCACAAACACTATGTCACACACTTCATGTGGTTTCTGTAAAAACGAAACCCGTGCACGTTCGTTCTGCCCAGGCAGACAGCGAGTCAAAAGCAGTAAATGTGCACGCTTACAGCCCACAATTACTCACAGACAGCACGAGTCCCACGGGACCCGCTCAGCCCTCCCTCACTCGGTTAAGCACCGTGGAGGGGTCGAGGGGTGCTAGACATTATAAAGAGAGGCTACTCGCTACAGTTTTTTCGACGCCCTCCGCGCTTTTTAGCGCGCGTCGAAACTACGGTCAAAACAGAAGTAGCACACCTACTTCGAGCCGAAATATCAAAACTGTTGAGCAAAGGGGCTGTGGAGCCTGTATCTCAAGCTCAAAGCGAAAGGGGGCTGTACAGCAGATACTTTCTAGTGCCCAAGAAAGACGGGGGTTTCAGACCCATACTGGATCTAAGACAGCTGAACAAAGCATTGGCGAAACGCAGTTTCAAAATGCTTACAACCAGGAGACTCCTCGCGCATATTCGAAGAGGAGACTGGTTCATGTCGATAGATCTGAAGGACGCATATTTTCAAATACAGATAGCGTCACGTCACAGACGATACTTGAGATTCGCCTTCGAGGGCCAGACATACCAGTATACAGTCCTGCCGTTCGGCTTGTCCATGGCTCCTCGTACGTTTACGAAGTGCATGGACGCAGCGCTCGCTCCTCTCAGACTCAGAGGCATGCGAGTGCTGAACTATTTGGATGACTGGCTGATTCTGGCTCAATTACGATCAGAGCTCGTGGAACACAGGGCCATTTTACTCGATCACCTCGAGAAACTTGGTCTCAGTGTCAACTGGACGAAGAGTTCGCTGAACCCCAGTCAGACGATACTGTTTTTGGGTATAGCTCTGGACTCACGCTCCATGACGGCGCGGCTGTCGCCACAGCGCGCGTTGAGCATTCAGCGCGCAGCGAGCTCTCTCCGCTGCGGCGCGACCTTCTCGCTCAGAGAATTTCAGAAGACTTCCTCGAAAGTGAAAATGGTGTCGACGGACTCCTCCACTTCGGGATGGGGAGCGCTGCTCAAGGGCAGACCGTTCTTTGGCCTGTGGTCAGAACGGGAAAAGCTCCAACATATCAACTGTCTGGAAATGCTGGCAGTAGAGAACGCGCTGACGCGCTTTTGTCCCCGAATCAAGGACCACCACGTCTTACTCCGTTCGGACAATATGTCTGTGGTGTCCTACATAAATCGCCAGGGCGGTCTCAAGTCCCGAAACCTGTACAGGTTGGCAGAACGCCTCCTGGTTTGGGCTCAGCGCAACTTGCGCTCGCTGAGAGCAGTTCGTGTGCCTGGGCTACAGAATCTGGGTCCAGACAGACCGTCCAGAAACAACATTCCCACGGGCGAATGGTCTCTACACCCACAGACAGTCCAGCTGCTGTGGGAGTTTTTGGCAGGGCGGAAGTGGACCTCTTCGCATCCCACGAAAACACTCACTGCCCCGCGTTCTTTTCCAAGAACGAAAGTGCACTGTCACAAAGGTGGCCGCGCTGTCACAAAGGTGGCCACGCTGCCCGCTCTATGCTTTTCCCCCCGTCTCCCTCCTTCCGCAGGTGATAGAACGGGTGAGGGAAACAAGATGCTCAGTACTGCTTGTAGCACCACTTTGGAAGAACCAACCATAGTTTCCAGATTTGATGCAGTTAGCAGATACTGCCCCGTGTCCAGTGCCATTGAGGAGGGACCTCCTCCCGCAGGCCAGGGGCTCGATTTGGCACCCTCAACCGGTGTTGTGGTCCCTCCATGTGTGGGCGCTCAACGGTTACCCGCTGATCTCTCAGTGGGAGTGCTAAATACTATCACTCAGGCTAGAGCTCCGTCGACTCGACGGCTATATGCCTCGAAGTGGTCAGTATTCTCCAGCTGGTGCACAGCTCGGGGAAGTTCACCCCTTAGTTGTGAGGTGACGGAGGTTCTCTCCTGCAGGAGCTGTTGGATAAGGGCAGAGCCCCCTCCACGCTCAAAGTTTACGTGGCGGCTATCGCAGCGTTTTCTGAGACAACGCTCGGTCAGTCAATAGGAAGGAACGATTTGGTCATCCGCTTCCTTTGAGGAGCTAGGAGGCTGAATCCTCCCAGACCTCCGTCAGTCCCTGTATGGGACCTCTCAATGGTTTTGGAGGCCATGAAAGGTTCCCCTTTCGAGGCTATCCAAACGATTAGCCTCAAATATCTGTCATTCAAGACAGTGTTCTTGTTGGCTCTCGCTTCAGTGAAGCGTGTGGGTGACCTTCACGCGCTCTCGGTGAGCCCGACTTGCTTGGAGTTTGGGTCTAATGACACAAGGGTCATACTCAAACCTAGGCACGGTTATGTGCCGAAATCCCTCAACACGCCATTTCGGGCTCAGGTTATTTCCCTGTCTGCCCTGTCGGTGTCAGGAGAGGATGGAGACTCGAGTCTTCTTTGCCCCGTTAGGGCTTTAAGAGCTTATGTGTCTCGCTCCGCTGTCTTCAGACAGACTGAGCAGCTGTTTGTCTCGTTCAATGGACGTTCCAAGGGAATGGCTGTTTCGAGACAGAGCCTATCCAGATGGATAGTTGACGCTATAGTGTTAGCTTACGGTTCCATGGGCCTTCAGTGCCCACTGGGCGTCAGAGCACACTCCACAAGAGGTGTCGCCTCGTCGTGGGCGTGGTCTAGTGGGATCTCCTTACAGGATATATGTATGGCGGCAGGATGGGCCTCGCCGTCTACGTTTATCAGGTTCTATAACCTGGAGGTTCCCGCCCTGCAAGCAAAGCTGCTGTCGGTATAGTTGAATCAGGGTCCTGATTGGAACTCTGAGATCGCAAGCGCTATGCGCTGCCGACTGTTATATGGGCAGTATTGCGTAAGACCCACATTACCACATTGGTCAGGCCTTGCCTTGATTATGTGATGTCATATTGCCGCGTCTACGGACGCTGCTAGATATGGGACGGAGGGTCCCCCCCCCCTCCTGTTCTAGGACTCTCTGTGAGTCCCTCCGGTGATTGTGCACTGTAAATCCTGGGCGTCGCCTCCAGGTTTATTGGTGTGTGATCCCTGCACGCACGGCGCTTTACATTGGGTTCCCGTAGCGTCTTAGCTAAGACGCAGTACGAGACAACTCTCGTAAGAGAACGTACTCGGTTACTAACGTAACCTCGGTTCTCTCTAGAAGAGGGAACGAGTACTGCGTTCTCTGCCGTGCGTACGATTCACTCTGGTTCGCTTCGACGATGATATAAATCAGGTGAGTCAGCCTTTTCGAGCTCCCTTTATAGGACTAGGCCACCCGTTTCGGCGGGAAGTGGCATGGAGGCCGTCTCGCCTATGGCTGTGTGCTGCTGCAAATGCGCTTTACAATAATTCAAAATTAAGGATAATTTTTTGCTTCAGTGTATCGTGAAAAGAGAGTTTTCCTGTAGCGTCTTAGCTAAGACGCAGTACTCGTTCCCTCTTCTAGAGAGAACCGAGGTTACGTTAGTAACCGAGTACGTTTTACAAACTAATGTTCTGATGGATTTCAGTTAAGGAATTGAGTGACTGATTTCTGTAACGATTCATAAAAAGATAAAATAAATAAAAAAACATGGCTCATATAATCATCTGCCCATGAAGCAGACTACATTTGTCATGTTGTATGTCCTTTTTTGTGTGCAGCATATATTTTGTAATTTATTGTACACAGTATTTCTATTTAATTTGATTCAAAGAGCAAACTCATATTTATAGATTGGCTTAAAATGTGACGCTGTTGATTCACTTTAAGATCTCACTCTGTTGAAAAGTGGTACAGGAAATGGTGAAGCATAGGAGTGTTTTATCAGGGTACATCTGTATGTGCACCAAAGACAATGTTCACTTACAAGCAAGAATTTGTGTCTGTGCACATTTATGAGTGTGCAGGAAAGACAGAAGCAATTAATGAAGTGCTGTGAAGCGGATAAAAAGGTTCAAAACCCCTCTAAAACAAAACATTTGCTAGAAACGTTAATAAAGTACAGTGTAGTGTGGCTTGATGAGAAGCTTTTCTTTTAAAGCTTAAGATTGAGAAGGAATTGGACACAGCCTGTCTCCCAAACAAATGCCAAGACTTCATGTCATTCTTGCCAATGACAGTAATTTTCATGCTTTAGGAGTAGGATTAAAAGTTGACTTATGGAATACAACAGCTCTCATACATTTTAAATAGATGTGGTATAAATCTAATTCAAAAACAAATGCCTCTGCTGTATGGGATCTCATCATAAATAATTATGAGGGATCATTTGAAATGCCTTCAGAAAACAAAGCCCTAGTAAATGTAAAGCAGTTTAATTAGGCCAAATTGATCGGAATCAAGAGGACTGCTAAAAGCATACACTGTCACAATGAGGTAACCTGTACATAATCTACAAAACTAACACCTATGTGTTAAAGCTGTCCATTATTATATAAATTGAGTAAATCACATTTTTTAGGGATTTTCTTTTTTTTTTTTTTTGATGACAGGCATACTTTTTTCTTTTCCTTTATATTAGAAGGCTTAAATCAACTGGGTGTTTTAAAATAGACCATTATAGTCCCTAATGTATTTTGTGTATGTTTATGTAAATGGGGGGCTTATTAATCTATTTCATATTCAGTGATTGGTAGCATTTTATCTCTTACATAGAATTAGAAAAATAAAGTACATAAAACACAACTGTTTTACATAAATCTTTAGCACTGCATGTAGTGTACAAAGCAAACATCTGTGTGTCTGAACATGGGTCACAATCCTTTTCCAACCCATGTAATTGTAACGAGGAGTCAGAGACGTTCGGATCCATGTGCAGAATTTTATTAAGAGAATGGTCATACAGGCTGAAATCAGGAACGGTGTCAGGTATGTTAGGGATATCCAGAATCATTAACGGTAACAAGCAGAGATCAGGGCAGGCAACAGAGAATCAGAGTCAGTTTAAACAATCCAGGATAATACACGGGAAGAACAAACACTAGGAAAAACGCTCTGAAATGTCAGACATGCTAAACAAAACTTCGCCGAGAGTGATTGTGGTGCTTATATGTGTGTGTAAATGAGGTGCAGGTGTGGCAAGGAAATTGGCAGATGAATGAGGTGCAGGTGTGGCAAGGTGATTGTGTTGCAGTGACTCATGGGAGATGTAGTTCGGGTGTGGTGCAACAGTATGAGAGGTGCTAGTGTCCCAGTGATGATATGGTGACATCCGGTGGTTGATCGGTGGAATGGTCCTGAGTGGAGTGCCCTCTACTGAAGTTCGTGGGCACTCCAGCTAAAACAGGAAACAGGAGCCCGCCGTGGGCCTAACACAGGAAACAGGAGCCCGCCGTGGGCCTAACACGGGAAACAGGAAACAGGAGCCCTTCCTGGGCCTAACTTGGGAAACAAGAGCCATGGGCTTAACTCAGGAACAGGGGCCCGCCATGGGCTTAACTCGGGAACAGGGGCCTGCCGTGGGCTTAACTCGGAAACAGGGGCCCGCCGTGGCAGAGTAGGTTGCGTGGGAGCAAACCAGAGCGGAGCAGGTGGAGCTGGAGCCCACCAGGGAGGAGCAGAGGACCAACACAGCCGAGAAGATGGGACAGAAGCCCACCAGGGCAGAGCAGAGGACCACCACAGCTGAGAAGACAGGACAGAAGCCCACCAGGGTGGAGCAGAGGACCACCACAGCCGAGCAGACGGGACAGAGGCCCACAAGGGCGGAGCAGAGGACCACCACAGTGGAGTCGATGGCACAGGAGAGCAAGTCTGGTCAGGTGGAACTGAAACAGAGAACATAAACAGGTTAATAGCAGCCTCCGTGGCCGTGATGAGATGGTAGCTGTCCTCCGTGGCCGTGACAGGGCAGGTGGTGAGTTCATGGAGGACCTCCGTGGCCGTGACAGGACAGACAGAGAGTTGGTGGATGGCCTCCATAGCCATGACCGGAACGAATGAGCGCTCATAGACGGCATCCATGGCTGTGACAGGATAGGATGAGAGCTCTGGAAGTTTGGCTGAGACGTGACAAGGCCCTGGAAGTTTGGCTGAGATGTGACGAGGCTCTGGGAAATTGACAGAGACCTGATCAATGGTGACCTGACTTAGTTCATGAAGATCAACGGTGACTTGACTTAGTACATGAAGATCAACGGTGACTTGACTTTGCTCATGAAGATCAACTGTGACTTGACCTTGCTCATGAAGATCAACTGTGACTTGACCTTGCTCATGAAGATCAGCTGTGACTTGACCTTGCTCATGAAGATCAGCTGTGACTTGACCTTGCTCATGAAATTAAACTGCTTTTTTACTTGACTCTTGGGTGTTAGTGGTGACTTGACCTGACTCTGGACGGTCAGCTGTGACTTGACCTGACTCTGGACGGTCAGCAGTGACCGGACTAGACTCTGGGAAATCAACAGGGACCTGATCAACGGTGACCTTACTAGACTCTGGGAAAGTCCCTCACATAGTTTAATTTTATTGAGTATTTAATTAGTTTTATTTTCGGGAATGGGAGTTTATGAAAGACCTGCCAAGCATTTTTTACCTCAAAGTACACTGGTATTATTTGTCCAAATAAATAATTATAAATAAAAAAATAAAAGCCAAAACAACAACAACAACAACAACAACAACAACAAAAAAGAAAAGAAAAACTGCTGGTGACTACTTTGTGTTCAGTTGTCATGGATGCAAATATGGACCAGTTATCTTCCCAAATTTGTAATGAGAATCATTTATAAGTCTGTGGTAAAATAATAAATTAATTAATTACTTTTCAGGTATTTAAACACTTAAAGGTGACAAATCATGAAAATCTGACTTTTCCAGGTTTTGAGTGCTCTACTCAGGTCCAGCATCCAAGGAAACGTGAAAAAGATTAACCCAGTAACTTTGTTTTGGTAAGCCTTTTGTTGCAAGCAAGCATCTGAGAAAACGAGCGCATGTGATGCTTCCTTGGTGACATGGCAAAGGGTTCTTATTATAATACTACCGCCCCTTAATCAGTAAATTTCTACCCATGGCGCTGTCATTTTGATTTCGTAAGCAACAATAGTGTACCAGCTCTAATGCCAAGGTGAAAGTTTGAGCAAAACATACTAACTGTTCTGCCTTTGGCTGCACAGATGAGAACAGAACACTGTTTAGAGTCCCAGACTCAGAGGAGACAAGAGAGAAGTGGATTTATTTACTTTTTATTGCTGCTGCCACACAGATCTAAAATAAATATATCATTTATTTTCCAGCAGTTTACCTTCACAGGCATGACCGACTGCTTTTGTAACTCGTGTGTTTTTAACATAAACTTGTGTGTGAAGGAGAACATCTCGGTTATGTTCGTAACCCTCGTTCCCTGATGGAGGGAATGGAGACGTTATGAATGGCATGGGGTCTCACTTGGGAGGCCAGTCCTCTCTGAGTTTAAGACAAAACGCCAATAAAAATTAGCTAGTTGATTTTGCATGCTGAGCCACTCTCCATGCCTACGGTTATAAAAGTGATATATTTATATAAGGCGACAGTGCACATCCACTCATTCAGGTTTTACACTGAGGAGTCGAGAACGTGTCCTGGCAACAGCGAATGGTTCAAGGTTGTGACATGGGGACATAACGTCTCCATTCCCTCCATCAAGGTACAAGGGTTACATACGTAACCAAGACGTTCCCTATTTTTTGGTCACTTTAAGATATGTCGAAAGACATATGGGGTCCATGAAAAACACCACAACCTGTACGCCGTCACACCCCTGTGGAACTGCAATTGTGGACAAGCCGTGGTGTGCCACAAAAGCTTCACTAAGGTCGTAACCTTCCCAAAGCCCCAGCCCAAATTCACTGACCTTAGTACCCAAAGGGGTTTAACTGTGAGTACATCGCTGCTGGAGAAGGCCATGCTGGTGTTCCATCCACAAAACAGTTTTTTTTTTTATTTCTTCAAGTGGCACCAAAGGGACAGTCAACATATCCGCAGTAGTGCTGCGATGGGGAGTTGTGCTGGGTAGCCCAGAAGGCATTGCATTCTGAGTCATCACAGCAAAACTCACAGTGTCCCCTGGAGGGACCGGCCAGAGGCGAGTTAAGAGGCATTGCGTCTCCGAACCGCAACCTCTCGACCACTGGCAATAGGGGTTTCTGTGGGTGAGAGTAATGAAGCAGTGCTTCGCTCACTGTCAACACACAGGCCTTGCAATGCAGAGGGAAGGGAGACTGCTCTTTTTTGTAAATTTAATAAGGATGAGCCAGCGGCGAAACAAAAAGAAAAGGCCAAAAATTATCTACCCGTCCCTCCTCCAGGGGAATGAGTAGTGCTGTCTTCGCCACCTCCCACATCTCCGCGTTGCCCGTGTCAGGGTCGTTTCATTGGGGGGCACTGGTCTCCTGCATGGGGCTCGACGCACCGTCCTCGACGTGATCTCAGTGCGGGCAGAGCTGGAGTGGAGGACGCAGGAGTGCGCCCACGGCGACGAGCAGGCTGAGGAACGGTGGCAGCTGGAGGATCAAGATGTGTTGAATGGCCTCAGTCTGCTTTTGAACTGCCGAAAACTGCTGGGCAAAGTCCTCAACAGGCCAGCCTGGGAGATGAAAGAGTCAAGAAAGCAAACTTCGTCGACATCTCTTATCTCGGCCAGGTTAAGCCAGAGATGGTGCTCCTGGACCACCAAAGCAGACATCGCCTTCCTGAGGGATCACTCCGTGTCTTTTGTCACCCGGAGGGGCGAAGTCAGTCACCATATGCAGCTCCTGTGAAGGACGAGAGAGGACCAGGCCTGGGCTTTATTTTATGTTTTGGTTTTATTTTGTGCGCATCAGTCGTCCGTGAGGGGCTGATGTGCTGTTTTGTGTTTATTTTGTTATTAAAGTCTTTCATTTGATAGTCCGCCGGTTCCCGCCTCCTTCTTCCCGACGATTACAAAGGTTTTTATCATTACAGTGCTGCCGAAACCCGGTAGAAGGAGGGACGCGCTGCTGAAGATCCCTCGCCGCTGTGGTGAATCCGCGGTGCCATGGAGCAGGCGAGGAGGAAGCCACCATGGACGCTTGAGGCGGTGGGCTGGAGTGAGTTGCCGGGGACGGGCGAGCTCGCTACCGGCCGCCCGCGATGTGGAGGGGCGGCTGCCGTTCGTGAGGGAGCGAAGGAGTTGGCGCCGTTTGCCAGGTGGCCGGAGCCTGCTGCCATCTGCCGGAACGGGGAGGAGCAGGGAACGGGGGACTCTTGCCGGCTGCCCAAAACCGGAGGAGCCGTCGCCGTCCACCGGGCAGCGAAGGAGTGTCGTGCCATCCACCGAGGGCCGTCCAGTGCCACTGCCAGATACACCTCGAAGGAGATCACCCAGCGGGTGGAGGGTCGAGCAGCAGTGCGTCTGGGAACCGGAATTTTTTTTTTCCCCTCTCTCGTCTCTGTCGCTCCTCCTTCCATCACCTTTTCTCTCGCCTCGTCTGTCCTACCCCCAGGTTCCCGTAGGTCCCCGTGAGTGGTCCCCCCGTAGGGAGGGGGGGGGGGGGGAGTAGAGGGCAGTCTCGAGGGTACCCCCCCGGCCTGCGAGGGGCGATGGGGGTATGTGACGAGTGGGGCGGGGCCGAGGGATGTGGAAACATGAGCAAGGCCGGTGGAGTGATTGGGAAATCCGCGACACCTGCGACCCACCACCGGTCTCGAGTCCCACAGAGGAGATGGAAGGATATAAAACTGGAGCGACGACAGTGAAGGACGAGAGAGGACCAGGCCTGGGCTTTATTTTATGTTTTGGTTTTATTTTGTGCGCATCAGTCATCCGTGAGGGGCTGATGCGCTGTTTTGTGTTTATTTTGTTATTAAAGTCTTTCATTTGATTGTCCGCCGGTTCCCGCCTCCTTCTTCCGGATGATTATGGAGTTTTTATTATTACAATGCATTTATTTCCTCACGCCTTGATTATTGTAACTCTCTTTTTACTTGTTTTAGTAATTCTAAAAATGTTTACAAGTGGTTCAAAACGCTGCCGCCAAGCTTTCAGTCATCAAAGAGATCTCACTTAACCCCAATTTTAATTTATTTACATTGGCTCACGGTCAAATTTAGAATTCGTTTTAAAACTCTTGTGATGGTGTTCAGAGCATTGCATGGTCAAGACCCTGTGTAAATAAAAGAGATGTTGGAACCCCATAACTCCAGTAGGAATCTGAGATCCTCAAATCAAATCCTGCTAGTTGTTCCATGTTCTAGATTGAGGACAAAAGGAGATTCCCTGTGACGTAGTTGCTCCCAAGCTGTGGAATGCTCTTCCTCTGAAACTGAGATCTGTGGACTCTGTGGACCTTTTTCAAAAGCAGCTGAAAAACTTTTGTCTAATCTTTTCTTTTAATTGCCATGTCTATTTTTTTTTTAATTTTGATGTAACGCATTTTGTGACACCTGCTCTTGAAAGGTGCTATAGAAATAAACATTACTTGCTTACAAACTCCAACAATGTCCTGGTGCTATTGTGTCCTTGAGTCGGCTACCAAAATGTATCATCCCCCTGCCTGATGGGCTATGTTAACCCTCTGACGTCTAGGGGGTTTTGGGGGCCTGGAGAAGTTTTGACATACCCTGACTTTTGTGCTTTTATAATTTGCTTCTAAATATATAAATGGCTAAAGTCTGAAAACACTGTATTCAGCAACAAACTGGGCTACAATAATATGTAAATAGCACGTATGTACATGATTTTGTTTTTGAGAAAACAACGTCTATGTGTGGTTTGTGAAAAACTAAAATTTTGAAGTCACTGAAATAAGGTCATAAAACACTTACAGAATATTTGTTCACAAGACTGTCAAACAATTTCTTCAAAATTATATGAAAATCATCATGTTTACTCACAGAAAACAATAGATTGATTTAAATTTTCTAAGACACTTTTTGTTTGTAAAGGGCTTATATGAGTAGGCGTCTATCATGAATATTATTGTGATTTACACTTGAGAAGACAAAGGCCCGCATAATGAGCTGCATAATGAGCCATTCAGTCAGGTGTGTGACAGAGAAGGAAGAGTTGAGGACTCTTGAATGTGAGGACAAAATAAATGTATATATTTTTATGTTTGTAGTTTATTTAGACTATTTTTAATTATCCCACAAAATAATTCGAGATTCACTTGCAAGTGCAGTTAAACAGTTTATTAGGAACAATCAAAGCTGACTTTCAAAGCTGAATTTTTAGCATCATTACTCCAGTCACACGATCCTTCAGAAATCCTTCTAATATTCAGATTTTCTACTCAAAAACAAAAAAAATGTACTATTATTATTATTAATGTTGAAAAAAGTGGAGAATATTTTTTTCCGTTTTTTTTTTTTTGATAAATTGGAAGAACATCATTGTTTGTAACATTTATTGTATTAATCGTTTTTATTTATCATCACGTGTGCTAAATAAAAGTTTTAATTTCTATATATACTGACTCCAAGCTTTTGAATGTTATAGTGTATATTGTTAAACTTGGAGTAAGACTGGATGCTGAAAATTTTGATTTGATCACTGGAATAAATTAAATTGTAAAATATATTCAAATAGAAAGCAGTTATTTTAAATAGTAAAAATATTGACCAATATTAACTGCTTTAGCAATCTGGTATTGACTTATTGTGTCATGTTGAAATATATAAATGAACATCACATAACTAGCATTTCCAAAGGTTATATTGTTTATGTGCTCTTAAATAAACTAAATGATAAACTACATTATTAACATTATTTTGATGGTCACTGATACTAGTTACAGTAGAACATTTAGATTATGAAAATGAAACTTCATAATGTTTTACTTGATTATACATTTAGTCAAGATTTATAGTTTGGAAAAAGTCTAACTAGTAAAATGTGTACACGTTATGTGAAACCTAATACAAGTGTACATAAAAAAAAAGAGTCTGGAGCACCGGGTGCCGCTGGCCAATGTGGGCCGGCACACCCGGTACACAACTATATATATATATATATATATATATATATACAACCCGAATTCCGGAAAAGTTGGGACGTTTTTTAAATTTTTATAAAATGAAAACTAAAAGACTTTCAAATCACATGAGCCAGTATTTTATTCACAATAGAACATAGATAACATAGCAAATGTTTAAACTGAGAAAGTTTACAATTTTATGCACAAAATGAGTTCATTTCAATTTTGATTTCTGCTACAGGTCTCAAAATAGTTGGGACGGGGCATGTTTACCATGGTGTAGCATCTCCTTTTCTTTTCAAAACAGTTTGAAGACGTCTGGGCATTGAGGCTATGAGTTGCTGGAGTTTTGCTGTTGGAATTTGGTCCCATTCTTGCCTTATATAGATTTACAGCTGCTGAACAGTTCGTGGTCGTCTTTGACGTATTTTTCGTTTAATGATGCGCCAAATGTTCTCTATAGTTGAAAGATCTGGACTGCAGGCAGGCCAGGTTAGCACCCGGACTCTTCTACGACGAAGCCATGCTGTTGTTATAGCTGCAGTATGTGGTTTTGCATTGTCCTGCTGAAATAAACAAGGCCTTCCCTGAAATAGACGTTGTTTGGAGGGAAGCATATGTTGCTCTAAAACCTTTATATACCTTTCAGCATTCACAGAGCCTTCCAAAACATGCAAGCTGCCCATACCGTATGCACTTATGCACCCCCATACCATCAGAGATGCTGGCTTTTGAACTGAACGCTGATAACATGCTGGAAGGTCTCCCTCCTCTTTAGCCCGGAGGACACGGCGTCCGTGATTTCCAACAAGAATGTCAAATTTGGACTCGTCTGACCATAAAACACTATTCCACTTTGAAATAGTCCATTTTAAATGAGCCTTGGCCCACAGGACACGACAGCGCTTCTGGACCATGTTTACATATGGCTTCCTTTTTGCATGATAGAGCTTTAGTTGGCATCTGCTGATGGCACGGCGGATTGTGTTTACCGACAGTGGTTTCTGAAAGTATTCCTGGGCCCATTTAGTAATGTCATTGACACAATCATGCCGATGAGTGATGCAGTGTCGTCTGAGAGCCCGAAGACCACGGGCATCCAATAAAGGTCTCCGGCCTTGTCCCTTACGCACAGAGATTTCTCCAGTTTCTCTGAATCTTTTGATGATGTTATGCACTGTAGATGATGAGATTTGCAAAGCCTTTGCAATTTGACGTTGAGGAACATTGTTTTTAAAGTTTTCCACAATTTTTTTACGCAGTCTTTCACAGATTGGAGAGCCTCTGCCCATCTTTACTTCTGAGAGACTCTGCTTCTCTAAGACAAAGCTTTTATAGCTAATCATGTTACAGACCTGATATCAATTAACTTAATTAATCACTAGATGTTCTCCCAGCTGAATCTTTTCAAAACTGCTTGCTTTTTTAGCCATTTGTTGCCCCCGTGCCAACTTTTTTGAGACCTGTAGCAGGCATTAAATTTTAAATGAGCTAATTAAGTGGATAAAAGTGTAACATTTCTCAGTTTAAACATTTGCTACGTTATCTATGTTCTATTGTGAATAAAATATATGTGATTTGAAATTCCTTTAGTTTTAATTTTATTAAAATTTAAAAAACGTCCCAACTTTTCCGGAATTCGGGTTGTGTATATATATATATATATATATATATATATATATATATATATATATAATAATTTAAATGATGGAAATCATAATATTACATCTCTTTTCTACGCAAATGGATGAGTGAGTCGGTCGCATGGACACGGCCGCAGCCGACAAGGAGTGTGTTTTGTTTGCATGTGAGAGTTTTGCCCTCCCTCCCTGTTTAGTTTGGTCTACTCCATTATCACGCCCCCTTTCACATCGTCTAATTTACAGAGAGAGGGACAGATTTATCTGGTACAGCAAATTTCTCTGAGCACTGTATACATTCACTTAAAACATAACCGACTGTGTTTATGAGAATACTTGCAGAGACAATTATTTTGAGATGATTTTGTGTATATGTGTTCATTCAGAAGTTACGATACGTGGAAGATGAATTCATTCTGTGTATGCGCATTGTCTGAAATGCTCCTCTCAGCGCGTGTTTTGAACGGGTGCGCGCAAGCTCCGAACATGCGCGAATTGTTTAAAACACATGAATCGACAAGATTTAGAAACAAGTGCAAACAATCAACTACGGTCAGTTTCACCCCTTCAAGCGAGTAAACAACGCGAATCAAGTTAGTAATTTTACATCACTATTCAAGATAGCCCGTTGGGCAGGGGATATATTTTGGAGCCCGACTGGAAAACACAATAGCCCCTGGAAGTCATGCTAGCAATTTTACGAGCCCTGCACCTCAGATCTATCCAGTTTGTGAACCATTGGTTTCCACATTTGTTCCCCAAAATAAATGATTATTTTAAGAATTGCTAAATGAACAGCTGCTGCAGGCAGGTTTTTTTTTTTTTCAATGGAGGATCAGTTGCCCTATTGGTTAAAATCCCCAAACTGTTTAGTTACTTAATTAAATTAATTAAATTAATAAATGGCATTAAAACGGGTGGATGCGTTATGATTTGGTGGGCTGCTGTGGGCCAGAAAGTCCTGGGCCACTTTTTGGTCCCAGTCCGCCCCTGACTTCACGTGAAACATTATAATCTGAATAGTGCGTTTAGCGCGTGGGCGTGGTCGCATTAGATATAATGAAGGGAGACGTGAAAGACGGACATTGCGTTGTTTTCATATAGATTACTTTATCACAGAATATTTGTTTTCGGCAGCACATGCTTAGTTTAAAAGTAGACATGTCAAGCTTTCTATAGATATATATCTCTCATGTCTCTTTGTTGAGTATTCACTAAGTTACAGTTCATTTTAATGATGCGTTTCTAAATGAAGATCACCGCAGACCAAGGCTGCAGACAGTGCACCTTGTTTGTTTTCTTTATTTTATAAATGCACAAAGTTTTTATGTCTGTATACAAATAAAAGTAGACCCTTTACAGATTCGATGTATTGCTTTTATCTGTATGATCAAAACTGAAAGTGTAAAGTAAGTTCTTTTCAGGGGTTATGAGGAGAAGATGCTTCAACACGCGTATATGCGGAGATCGGCTCCAGAGGGTTAAATACAAGGTTCCAGCAGGTCCTTAAAAAGTCTTAAATTTAGTGGTATGAAATTTAAGGCCATAAAAGTATTAAATTAAATACCTTAAATGATATAAAAAAGTTTTTAAAGGGGTCATATGATGTTGCTAAAAGGAATTTTTTTTGTGTGTGTGTATTTGGTGTCATAAAATATGTTTTTATGCGGTTGGGGAAGTTGTGGCCTAGTGGTTAGAGAGTTTGACTCCTAACCCTAGGGTTGTGGGTTCGAGTCTCGCGCTGGCAATACCATGACTTAAGTGCTTTTGAGCAAGGCACCGAATCCCCAACTGCTCCCTGGGCACCGCAGCATAAATGGCTTCCCACTGCTTCGGGTGTGTGTTCACGGTTTGTGTGTGTGCACTTTGGATGGGTTAAATGCAAAGCACGAATTCTGATTATGGGTCACCATACTTGGCAGTAGGTCACGTACGTCACTTAAGGTTAAAAAAAACACATTATTTTCCACATACTGTAAATTTTTGTTTCTCCTCTATGCCCCGCCTTTCTTAAACGTGTCGTTTTTTACAAAGCTCATTGGTCTGAAAAGCTAGGTGTGCTCTGATTGGCCAGCTATCCAGTGCATTGTGTTTGGCCTCAAGTGTGTGACGGAAATGTTATGCCCCTTGACATACTGTGATGCGTGTCCCAGTCAGAATACCGGCAAGACAAGACAAAAACAATAAATCCCATTACAAACAAGACAATTGTTGCATCCAGTGGGGACATAATTACAGATTACAATGGGTTATGTTGTCTATAGTCGCGTTGGGATGCTCACATTTGGTGTAAACACGGTGTAAAATTAGCAAAGAGCTCCAGATCGTGTTAGTGAAACAACGTTTTTTTATTGCTTTACTTTGTTACAGATTAATTTTTAAACAAGACCGTATGATGCAGACTTTTCAGAGAGAATGAAAGTAAACGATGGCAGTGCTGAGTCTGACGAGTGGATCCAACAGTTATGTCTAAGCACATAAGTGTGAGTAAAAATGCTTTTACAACTATTACATAATTGTGACGAGTGGGGCGGGGCCGAGAGACGTGGGAACAGGAGCGAGGCCGGTGGAGTGATTGGAGATGAGCGACACCTGCGACACTCGCCGGTCTCGAGTCCCACGAAGGGGATGGAGGGATATAAAACTGGAGCGACGACAGTGACGGATGAGAGAGGACCAGGCGTGGACTTTATTTTGTGTTTGATTTTTATTTGTGCGCGTCAGTCGTCCGTGAGGGGCTGATGCGCTGTTTTGTGTTTATTTTGATTATTAAAGTTTCATTTGATTGTCCGCCGGTTCCCGCCTCCTTCTTCCCATAGTTATGGAGTTTGTATAATGACAATAATCTTTTCCAGACAGTTTGAGTGTTTATAGGTTTTTAAAAAACAAGCAACATAATCTTAAACTGATTTCTAAAATGGACAACGAGTCAATGAAGCTAGGCCAAAATCTGGGTTACATGATCATATTAACAATTAGTCACATTAATTGTTAACAAAGTTAACAATTGTCACATTAATCTTTATACAAGTTAAATATCTTCTGTTTATACTTATATTTAAATTGAAGAATATTTGAACAACATTTTAGATCATTTCCTAGAATATTAAATCTTTTCACACCAGAAACTGAAACACACATTTGTTTGAGGGTATTTCCAGCAAAAGGTTGTTTAAAATCATTATTTCTTCTGATTGTCTCACTATTTACAGTAAAAAGGGTTCCCTTTCAGTCGGTCACGTTCGACGTTACGAATGGGATCTAGCCCGAGAGCCCAATCACCTTCGAGTTGTACAAAACGAGCCAATGGTACACAAAGTACCTAGGTCTGCGGAATTTGCATTACGAGCTCCGCCCCGCAGAGCAGGTATATAAGGAGCAGCGTGAGCAACTCGCATTCAAGCTTTCGCTTCGGAGCCGAGCACATCGCTTGCTGCTTTCACCGGAGTGGTTACAAGCGAGTCAGCTGGTGTTGGTGTGATGGCGCGATACAGCGGTTCGTCTGGGTTTACAAAAGAGTAACGGTTGATTTGCGTCTTTTTAAAGATGTCATTTCGCCCTTGTGTTTCTGGGTGCGGTCAATACATCACTCCTCATGACGGCCACGATCGCTGTGTCACGTGTCTGGTTCCTCTTCAGGAACTCGAGCTGCGTCGAGAACGTTTGGGGAACGCGTCCAGCGTGACGTCTCTGAATAATGTGTATAATCAGTCCAAAGGAAGGGCGGGACGTCATAGGCGGGTGACGTCAGAGACCAGGAAGCATAAAAGCATGAGCGGCGAAGCCGGTATCAGCCTTGTATCTTCAGCAAGCGCTCTGTGTGTGTGTCAGTCGCTTATTTAGTGTCGTTTGTCCACTGATAAACTCCATTGTCAAAGCTTCAATCAAGAGAAGTTTTGGGCAACAGCAGGCAGCGTTCAGGCTGTGCGTTTTCCCTGCCAAAAAAACCCACCAGATCCGGCGCCCGCTCTCGGTGGTCGGAAGCCCGCGTTTGCGGTACTTTCTCCCCGATGAGAGGGCGCGACGCCCTGCCTGTCTTTCTCTGAGGAGATTGATGTGGAAAGGCGTCGATGAGCTAGTCAGTTGCACGAGCACCAATCACACAAGCATATTAATATTAACAAAAGCAGCAATGAAGAGTGGAGCTCGCGCAGTCAGCTCTCAGGGGCTGATTGTGCTTTTCTCGCTGTTAAGCGCTCCGCTCTCGCCGGGCACGCTCCCGATTGCGGGAATCGCACATGATCTGGCGAACGGGTTGGAGACGGCTCGTCCTATCTCCACCCTTGTTCACTAGATCTAGAGCTCTTTCTCGAGGCTTGGAAACCAGCGCAGCGGTTTCTTCGCCATCTGAGACAGCTCGCTGCTGCTGCATGCTCTCTCGCCGGGCACGCTCCGAGGAGTGTGTCCGTGCATGCGATCTTGCAGTTGCGGTCGCGCTGTTGCTGAGGCACGGCGGCGACCGCGATAGCGGGAATCGCACATGTGCTGGCGAACGGGTTGGAGACGGCTCGTCCTATCTCCACCCGTGTTCACTAGATCTAGACCTCGTTCTCGAGGCTTGGAAACCAGCACTGCGGTTTCTTCGCCCTCTGAGACAGCTCGCTGCAGCATCCATCTTTCTCTGAGGAGATTGATGTTGTTTGTGTGACTGAGTAGCATAAAATAAAAATATATATCTATATCTATATCTATCTCTCTATATATATATATATATATATATATATATATATATATAAGACATGAGCGCTACCGAGGCAACGCGTGTATTACATTGTTTTATTTTTATGTGAGTTTTTTTCTACACCAGACCGTGTTGACTAGTCTGGTTGCTGACTACATTTAATTCTAAGGAATAAAATGACATATTTAACTGACTATGTGAAGTTAGATGTACAGGGGCTCTAGGGATGTGATTTCTTGTGTGAGAACACGTGTGTACCGCTCTTCCTCTGAGGAGGTTGAGGCGGTCAGGGGCTGCTGGGCGGAGCAGTCCCAACCGTGTTCCAGCCCCACGTGCCGGGGGTCTCACTTTTGTACTCTGCAAACGCTAGAGTCAAAGTGGCGCTCCCAGGCCGAAGGCTTCTAGTGGAAAGCCGTTGTTTTCACTGGATAGCCTTCATCATAACGTCCTGATGCCTAGACCTAGGACGCTTTGAGGGCCAGTTCCCTCTTTGGAAGAGTGGTGTACACCGCATTACACGGTGCCCATCTCTCCTCAGTGCCCTCAGGAGATCGTTCTGCCAACCCTGCCGGTGTTCCAGGGAGCAGCGATCTCCGGCGAGCGCTTCTCTCAGTTACCGCCCGGAAACGTAGCGGTGCTGAGAGGCTCGCTACCTCTACGGAGGTCTCTAGAGCAGCTAGTACGGTCATCCCCTGCCGGTCCACCGCTTCAGGGCACCGAGCTAGTAGCTCTAGGCGCACCAGAGGCCAGTCTCGCGAGACTGGTTCCCTTAGGAGGTCACATGGCGGTGTGGGAGCCCCTGCCAATGTACTTCACAGGGTCCTGCCCCGAGCAGGCTCTGGTCTAGTCTTCCTAGCAGACGATGTGGGTCTGAGGACCGTCGTTTTTAGGAGACTTCAGCTATGAGAGTCCTGTTGCTGTGGCTCAGGACCTCGGAGGGCAGGCCCCTCTGGGGAAGAGCGTCGTACACCGCATTACACGGTGCCCGTCTCTCCTCAGTGCCCTCAGGAGATCGATCTGCCAACACTGCCGGTGTTCCAGGGCGCAGCGGTCTCCAGCGAGCGCTTCTCTCAGTTACCTCCCGGAAACGTAGCGGTGCTAAGAGGCTCGCGACCTCCTGGGAGGTTTCCAGAGCAGCTAGTTCGGCCGTCTCCTGCCGGTGCGCCGCTTCAGGGCACCATCGAGGTGGTCCCTCCTTGGGTTGCAGAGTCCGGGTCCTACAGCCGGTACTTCACTGTTCTGAGGAAGGATGAGGTGTTGTGTCCTTTTCTAGATCTGTGCTTTTGAACCTCTCAGTCAGGGGACTGAAGTTTAGCACGCCTGCACAGGCCAAGTCCGAGGACTGGTGTGTCACGATCTATCAAAAGATGCACTTATCTCCATCCTTCTTCATTGGAAGTTCCTGAGGTTTGCTTTTGGGGGCAAAAGCCTACCAATACGGATCTTCCACTGGCCTTGCACTCTCACCCCACACTTTCACGACTCAACCACATTGACGATTGGTTGATATCAGCTCAATCTGAGCAGATGACGGTTCGGCACCGAGGTGTCGTTCTCGCTCACATGAAAGAGCTCGGGTTAAGACTTAACGCCAAGAAAAGTGTGTGAGGGGACATGATCATCTCGGCGTTGAGATCGAGACTCGATTACCTTAAAAGGTATAGAGTCCCCTCTGCCACACCCCGTTCTAGCTCCTCTTCTCGTAAGAGGGCTACTTCGGCTGATGGCCAGAGTGATCTGAGGGTTATTGTGTGGTCTTCCCCGATGAGCCAACCTCCCCAGGCCACCCCCCTCACATATGCCGCAGCCGGTTGAGTTTCCGGATGAGTTTGCTGGACCCTCTTAGGCTCCTGACATCTCATTCGGGGCTCGCGAAGAGAACCGTATGTCGATCGCCGCATCACAAAGCAGGCTTGAGTCCTCGGGAGATGAGGATTTGTCTGCGTTGCCTCCCTCGGCAGTGCCAGCGTTGTCCGAGTCCGATCCCGAGCTGGCGGCCGTGCTTTCCCGGGCAGCGGAGAGCATCGGGCTTGAGTGAAATCCTCCGCCCTGTCCCGAGCGCTCGAGGCTGGATGATTGGTTCCTGGGGGCTGCTCATGCGTATCGCCAGCACCCCCCCCCCCCTGGTTGCTTTCTTCCTGGAAGTGCACCAGGAAGTAATCAGTTCATGGAAGGCACCTTTAACTGCCCGAAACTGTTCTGGTACTTTCTCCGCCTTCACTGCCCTCGATGGCGGGGCGACCAAGGGGACCAGGATTCCCCTGGTGGAGCGTTCTGTTGCAATGCAACTGTGTCCGCAGAGCGCCTCCACTTGGCGTGGGGGTCCCAAGCTGCCCTCCAAGGCCTGTAAGTTCTCATCCACGCTTGTGGCCAAAACTGTTTCAGAGGCTCCTGGGGCATATGTTGTCCGCGGAGGCGGTCATACTGCTCGGGTTACTCCATATGAGACCGCTTCAGCACTGGCTTCACGACCGAGTGCCGAGATGGGCATGGCAACAGGGCACGCTCCGAGTGACCATCACTCCGGCCTGCCGCAGAAACTTCACGCTGTGGTTGGACCCCTACTTTCTACGGGCCGGCATGCCTCTAGAACTGGTGTCCAGACATGTTGTTGTGTCAATAGATGCCTCTTCCACGGGCTGGGGTGCCATGTGCAATGGGCATGCTGCGTCGGGCTCCTGGACGGGACCCCGACTTCAGTGGCATGTCACTGCAAGTGGCTCTGCACCACTTCAGGGCCCTGCTGAAGGACAAGCACGTTTTGGTCCGTACGGACAACACTGTGACCATAGCGTACATTAACCGTCAGGGTGGTCTACGCTCCCGCCGCATGTCGCAACTCGCTCGCCATCTCCTCTTGTGGAGTCACAAGCATCTGAGGTCGCTTCGTGCCATTCACATTCCGGGCAGGCTCAATCGTGCAGCCGATGAGCTCTCACGGCAGCAGTCTCGCCCCAGGGAATGGAGACTCCACCCCCAGTCGGTTCAGCTGATTTGGGGACGCTATGGAGACACTCAGGTAGACCTGTTCCCACTGCCAGTTGTTTTACTCCCTGACCGAGGGCACTCTCGGCACAGATGCCCTGGCACACAGTTGGCCGCTGAGCCTGCACAAGTATGCGTTTCCCCAAGTGAGCCTTCTTGCACAGACGTTGTGCAAAGATCAGGGAGGACGAGGAGCAGGTCCTCATGGTTGCGCCTTTTTGACCTGGCCGGACCTGGTTCCCCGAACTTGTACTCCTCGTGACAGCCCCTCCCTGGCCAATTCCTCTGAGGAAGGACCTTCTTTCTCAGAGACGGGGCACCCTCTGGCACCCACGTCCCGATCTGTGGAGTTCCTCAGTCAGAACCCTGGGTTCCTCCAGCACTGTTGATGTCCAACCCTTGCGTACATGCCCTTTGGTCAGCCCTGTGTGGGACTAGGTGCCTCCATGTGTTGTGATTCCCCTTTTCTGGGCAATCCCACATGTGTATGCCCACAGTAAGTCTCTCCACAGCATGTGTCTTTCCCTTGGCTAACCCCTTGCCAGCTCTGTCGTTGAAACTTCCACCCTGCAGGCTGGATACCTCGGAGCTCTTATGTATTACCACCTTGGTGAATACCTGCCTTCTGTAAGTCCTCCCACGGGCAGGCAGCTTGCTAGCATACGTCCAGCTGGAATATGCTACCCAGTGTATTCTGTGTAAGCTATAGGCCCTCACTCGTGCTGGCCTCACGACAGGGTGCTATCACTCACACGGGTCGCTGGAAGACAGCCATGTGGTGTTTTGTAAGGGACCCCATTCGTAACATCGAACGTGACCGACTGAAAGGGAACGTCTTGGTTACGTATGTAACCCTTGTTACCTGAAGGAGGGAACGGAGACGTTGAGTCCCCTTGCCACATCGCTGCTCCGCTGATGGGCCGGGTCACTGGCTCGGCTCCTCAGCGAAGACTTAAATGCGAGTTGCTCGCACTGCTCCTTATAAAACCGCTCTGCGGGGCAGAGCTCGCGATGCAAATTCCGCAGACAAAGATACTTTGTGTACCATTGGCTCGTTTTGTACCACTCGAAGGTGATTGGGCTCTCAGGCGAGATCCCATTTGAACGTCTCCGTTCCCTCCTTCAGGGAACGAGGGTTACATACGTAACCAAGACGTTTGCAGTCCATGCGGTAACAGGCAGTGTTTTGCTTTAAGAACAACTAATAAAGTTTGTAAAGAAACCAAGTCCTGCAATTTAAGTAGTCCTGACCTCAGAAACAGTCCTGTAGTATGTTTTCTTGGAGCAACTCTGTGACGAGTGGGTCGAACAGGTGTAGTTCATCTCCAATCACTCCACCGGCCTCGCTCCTCGTTCCCACGTCCCTCGGCCCCGCCCCACTCGTCACAAACTCCATTGATTATTCTTATAGCCCTTTTTTATATAAATAGTAAAGTAAAAATTCCTTTATTGATATTTGCCTTATTTTTATTTAGAAAAAGTTTGTCATAGATGTTTTGACTCCTATGTGTGTTTGTGTGTGTATTTGTATTAGGGGTGGAATGGTTCAACTTTTTCATGGTACGGTTTGTTTCACGGTTTTAGAGTCACGGTGTCAGTACGGTTCGATATTGCTATGTTTATGGTACTAAAATAATAAATAAATAATAAATAAAATAAAATAATAAATTATGGAAATTAAAATAATATTCTATCTAACTACAAGCAACAGCACAAATAAATACAATAAAATAAAGATACAAATAAAAATAAAAAAATTCAGTTTTTTTAGGGAGGTCTAGAATTAGTTTTTAGGTACGGGAATTGAATAAAGTAATCAAATGTAAAACAGCATTGCATACCGGACTGTATAAATTAAAGATTGCTCTTTATTAAAGTTACAAAAGCTTTTCAAACAAGAGCAGTGAGTGATTTCTTTGTTGTTGCTGTTTGATTAATATAAAGGCTGTCACTTTAAGAGAATGCAGTGATCCAGTGCACCGATACAGTAGGCCTATGTTCAGCCGGCTATATCTGCTGTAGGATACTTACCAAGATGGGCATTTTGACATAATTTTTGTGTGAACTTTGTGTGAATTTTTGTGTGTCCATTTAAACAATACTTAGAGAGAGCTTAATAATTGCACGCGTTGTGAACTTTGTGTGAATTTTTGTGTGTCCATTTAAACAATACTTAGAGAGAGCTTAATAATTGCACGCGTTCTGAGTCGCAGGTTTGCGCACGCACAAATCTTCTCACTGTGTGCACGAGGTTGCGTCCTTTGGCACTTAAATGTTTAAACTAGCAAAGCTTAAATGTGTTTAGTTTAAACACATTAAGGTGTGCTGTTCAGCAGGGCTGGACTGGGACAAAAAATCGGCCCGGGCATTTTTGCCCAGACCGGCCCACTATATGATCATAAACACCACCGATCTTTGCACGCCCTTAATTATATGTATACCAACTCCTATTCATTAAAACCACTAATGCCATGTAATGAGTGAGTATAGGAACGAGTTAGAGTTAACAGATGAAATAAGTCAAAATTTTATATTTAATAATACAGTTGAACTATACTCCACAGCGGTGAATCCTAAAACAAGCTATAAGCGGCTCTGGCATAGCAATACCAGTGTTTCTTACAGGATTTTTGTTAAAACTATGGTGGTGTGTCCTCGGTCCTTCTAGGGGGGTTCGGGGGCATGCCCCCCCGTGAGAAATTTTTGCATTTTAATGTTAAATTCATTAATCTGGTGCACTTTGAGAGTTCAAAATTAAAAGCTCCAACCCATATTCAGTGTGCAAATTAAACAAAGAAAAATTCAAACCACTTTTAGATACAGTGTCTATTTACATTACACCTATACATAATAATAGTTATAATATTAATCCAATGACAGTAATAGCCATATTTTGTAAAACAAATGCACAAAAAAATAAAGGAAACTTTCTTAATTAGTTGTAACAATTTCTATACTTGAAAGAGATAAGCACATGATCTTTTATTTTGACGCAAACTGCATCAAGCTTTTATTTTGGCGGAAAACATGCACTGTAAAAAGTTTAACTATTATTTACTCAATTTTATTGGTGAAACATTTTTACACTCAAAAAAATTGAGTAAATTTTAAAGCTGTGAATTCAATGAAATATACTATATGAATTGAGTAAATGCAAGTAAATCTGAGTAACTGCATCTGGTACATTAAAATATAAAATTGAGTAGAAATAATTGAACATTTAAACATTTAAAAACAATATTTATAGTAATATTTACTGTTTTTATTAATGAATAATATTAACCTTTTATTTTCTCTAAAACTTTGTAAAATAGTACTCCACACAACCACCAGTATACATGACATTGGCCTTTATTGTCAATGAGTACAGTAATACAGCACATTTTACACTGTATACAATATTGCCTACATTTAAACTCATTTAACAAACATTTTATAAGTAAAAATTAAATATTTAAAAATTCAGGTAGCCTAATTCAAGTGTAATCAAATCAACCCAATATCCACCGGATCAGCGCTGGTCCTCGTGCCGGAGACAGACTCGCCTCTGCGGGTGAACTTTGAACTTCATACCGCCATCCTGCGTTTCACTCACAGCCGATGGATACTGCGAGTGACTGACATAACCTGGCAATAAACAAACAGTGACAGTTCTGAGGACATTTTATCATCCAAATGATAATAATTATATTTATTATCATAGGAATGAAGTCATGTGTTTATGCAAAGCGTTTCAATCATGCAAAAAGACAGGCGCGACTCTCGTTTAGGTGTCGAATTACGCCTTTGTATGTTGTTTTGCATTAAATATGATTTAAAGCACAGTAAAGATTTTATAAATAAAATAAAACATACACAAACCTGAATTTCACAGAGGAAATGCACCAAATCTGCGACCGCTGAGAAGAGAGCTGTTGTCTGGAGACTGGAGAGTTCAAACTGCCCGCGCTCACTGACTCAACCAACCGTCGAGTTGTCGTCACGTCAGAGGGTGGGGGAGGGGTGCATTGTTTTAATTGAGTAAACTTACTCAAATTTTAAGAGTGTGTTAAATATATTAATAATATTGATTTGAATTAAGTAATATTTTTGTTTCTTGAAACAGATCAGTTTAATTCAACATTCTCAAATATTTTGATAGAAATTTCACAAATATATTAAGTATATTATAAAGAAATAATTGGTTAGTCAAATACTAAATAATTTTATTGAAAACAACTTAAATATATCTGTAAATTTTAGATAAAATGAACTGTTGGATTTTTACTCAATTATTTTGGTATGTTTAACAAGTACACGATATTCAGAGATTTTATTAAGTTAATAAAGTTAAAAATTTCTGTAATATTTACTAAGCCACAGAATTATTTTTTACATTGTGGTTTACAAACGCCTCTTATTAAATTTCTAGTGAATTGCGGTAATCGTCAACTATGCAGATGTGGAAATAATCTACACTCATGACATGGCCTAAGTGTTTTGAAAGTAGTTATGCTTACCGCAGGCTCTACACTTTCTCATCTCTCTCCTGATCCTCCGTCCTCACTATCATCATCTGCCACAGGAGCTGATGAAGGTCAGAAAACATATATTTTGACACAGTTTACAGTGTCTGCTTTAAGGGCCTGGTTCTATTTTTTCACGCTATTTATCTGCACATTCCTTGCGTTTCTTCTCCATCTTTTTTTACAGATACACACTGACACTGCTGCCGCTCGCTCACTCGTTTAAAGTTGTGATTGGGCCAGCCCAGTGTCAATCAAGAAAAGAGCCAATGGGTCGCTGATCTACGTGTTTCATGGGCTGGTCTGTCAGAAAAAAAAACTAACACTGACTTTGACCAATGCATTACACCAGCACAAACCCAGCGCCGCCAATTAAGCAAAACAAAACAAAACGAATGGGCCGCCGATGTACAAATGTTATGGGCCGTTTAAAAAATAAAAAAATAAAAAAATAAATAAAAATATGAGTATGAGATATATCGGCCCAAAAAGCACGTCGGCCCCAAAAAAAAAAAAAAGTATGAGTATGAGATATATCGGCCCAAAAATCACATCGGCCCACCGGGCAAATGCCCGGTATGCCCAATGGCCAGTCCAGCCATGCTGTTCAGGTCTCACCTGTGTGCACTTGCTATCAGCGCCTGGGTGATGATGGAATAAATGACTGCTCATACGGCATTCACATTGAACAAGAGTACATGGGTTGTCCACAGGTTTGTTTTTTTCTTTTTTACATTGCTGTTGCAGTAATGTCTGGAAAGCCAGAATGAACATCTATCAACAGAAACATATATTTGCTGAACTCCTGTTTGATTTATGTGTTATTTATAGCAAACCATATTACAAATGCATACTAAGGTTTAAGTTGAACCGCAATCCCAGAGCGTGCCGAACCGTGTGTGGAGAACCGAACGGGTTTTATTTTTGTCAGCGAACCGTCCTATCCCTAATGTGACGAGACGACAATAACACACACAAACAAACAACAATAAACAATTATAAACAAACATTTATAAATGCACAGCATGACAAATTCCCAACAGTAAACTGACATACTCCTGACGGTCTTCAACACTTCTGACACAAAGGACAAATAGATTTGCAACATTCACATTGAGGCGTCCAGTGTAGACAGCCTCACTGAGCATTTGCAACATGGTGCGACAACCATCTTGTCCAGTGTAGACACAGTGTTTTAAAAACAAGAAAATATTAATTAACCAATATATCAGTAGGGAATGAAGAGAGACCACAGTGTTTTGTATGCCTTAGAATATTAGCTTCTGACAGCATGAAGCAAAAGACGTTAAGATTCATAGACTTCATATCACAAACAAAGATGAGAAGTTGTAGTATTATAGTAATTACAGTGTTTCAAAAATAGAAAAGTCCTATTGGATTTTACAATAGCAAACAAACACAGTACTGTGACGAAAGAGGCACACACAATCTAAGAAGGATGACTAAGTAATCAGATTAATATCATACGTATTGGAATTCCAATATTATTGGCAAGATGTTAATGGGATCATAAAATGCTAAATCAAAATATTCTTGACATTTACACATAAATGGTTGCTATAAATTAACTAACTCCTCAGTTTAAATGTTTGTTTTCCACCCTTTGGATACATCAGAATTTGTCATCATGACCTTGCGCTATCACAAACGTGTATGTGAATCACAGAGGTGAGGTTGAAAATTCCAACCTGATCAATAGATGAACCCTCAGTTCCCACATGTGTAGTGTAGCAGTATATAAATTAATAAACATAAAACCCATGTCCTTGGTATAGGGCCATTCTCTGCTGTTTGAGCTGCAGGAAAGTTTTATATGGCTAACATTTTTGTTTAAAGTAATGGATACAAAATTAGTTTCAAAAACCATCTTTGAACTTTCCCCCCCTATTTATTATGCATCCATATAATCCATAATAAAAGCTGAAATTTCATATTGTGATAAATCATTTTACTATCAAAGGATGACACAATTTGAGACAGAATATGCTAATTATGATTATACTTTGCTTTTTAGCCTTAACTCAGCAGCATTCAGCTTGGTTCCAGATGGCCTGTTTGACTTCATGACCCCCTTAGGAAACCTAATTGTATTTGCAGCATTAAATAGAGATAGCATTTATTTGTGTGTGATGGTGCGTACACATTGTCACTCATCCAGGTTGCCTTCTGCTGACACTGGAAATTGTGCTTATGGGGGCTTTTTCTTGTAGGTCAAATTATCCTCCAGTTCATCCAGCACAGGCTGAACTATATCTCCAGTGGATGGGATCAGGCTGGGCCCCGCATCCTTCGCATTAAGCCATCTCACTTATATATGGCAAGCTCATATGAACTCAGTCACCAGCGCCCCTGCCTCCAATATCCTTATAACATAGCATGCATATTGATTGCAGATTGTGCATTTGAGAGACTCTTTTCCCCCTTATCCACGAGAAGCTGGGGAATCATGTTACTCTGCAGCTTATTAGAAAGCTAATGCATAGGAAATTATGCATCCAGCGCCTTTCTTTCTCCTCCATCTGCTCGCAGTGCAGGTGAAAACAATTTACATATCAGCAGCCTAATGGATACATTCATGGGGAGTGGTGAGAGAAAGGAGTACAGAGACGGGAGAGCGAGAGTGAGCGGTCGTAATGGGCCAGGCCAATGCAGGCCAGCAGCCTTAGTTAGACGGACGCCGCAGATAGCAGTGTATCGGATAACATCTAATCGTGGGGTTGCAGGCTAATGAGTGTGGCTGTGCCCTGTCAGCGCTAGCTTTTGGCCTGCACTAAAGACACTCGTAAACAATTCAGCTGCCCGTGCTTTAAACGCGCCTATAATGTGTTGATTCAGCAGGTAATGAGCTGCTCCCAGAATCAATACCCTCCTCTCGGCATCCTAGCCATCCCCGCAGTCACAGGGCACAGCTAGCAGGGTTCGATGATGCAAACCCCCCCCCCCCCACCCCCCCATTCATGACCTCTCTCATTGCGGTAAGGACGGTGCACTGTCTGAAGAGGACCATTCTCATATTGCAGAAGGCGCCTGAGTGTCAGAACTTTCATTCGCAAGTGAGCAAATGAACAGGCAGCCACCGCATGCTAATGAGGCACAGGCTATTTTCCACCTTTTTTATCTGCACATTATGCTCTTGACTCTGGAGAAGGTGGGAATTAGGTTGGACCTTAGTGTCAGGCTGCCTGATGGCTGCGCTCAGAACAACTGGTAATTGAAGCCGATGGCTGCTATGGAGGAGGTCTGAATTTGGAAATAAACAGTTTCAAGCATTGCACGTCATTTCTGGAGAGATGGCAGGGGAATGGAAATGAGCTGTCTGGATTTAATGTGCTCACACAGCAGGGAAAAAGGGGGGAGTCTTTGTGGATGACAATTGCACTCATTAGGACTTCATAGACTTCATTAGAACATCATCTGTTTCTTTTTTGAGTGAGTGTCTGTTTGTGACCGTGCTTATGTCAGCTTGTCGTTGTTGCTGTTGTTGTTTTAATATGCCAGCATGATACCATTCTTATTATTTATGCCCGTTACGTAACATCACACAGATTTAAGAATGCCAGTTAACTTTCAGAAAAGGGCAATTTTACAAATATATTATTTATGGATGTGACAACCATACAACAGTTCAGAGAAGTAATTATATTTTGCTCTTTGTTATGTTACGAGTGCGTGACTTTTACATTAAAGCATCTAAACAAGTTTGAAGAGATTGAGCTTATTCCATGCATTGGTCTCACCTTAGGGACTCCTCTCTGCCCCCCTTTCCATTTCCACCGGATTATCAGCAACAATACATTTCAGCAGTGCAAACTTTTTCTCTTCAAACCTTTCTCAAATCCCACTCCCTCTCGCCAAAAAGGAGCTCGTCTTATGTTCTTTTCATATTTGATTTCCATGAATCAAATGAGCACGCTCCGATTATCCCAGCGGTCAGAGCACTCTTTTTGGGTGCTTCTGTTTTCTAGATGAGGACCTGTCGATCGATCCCCAAATTGACTTGGGTCCGTTAATCTCTGTTGCTTTTTAATGCAATGTGTCAGAGCAGCGACCTGGGCCTGATTGTAATTCAGGCACAAAACCTTGATGTGCTGGAAGAGACTGCAGGGGTTTTCTCAGCTGGCGGAGCATGCATGCTCATGAATAAAACAGGGGCTTACTAGTTCCCTGAGCCCTGACCGGTCTGTTTTTATGGCACTTGGTTGGAACAATATCACTCCCCTTTCCAGCAGAGAGAGGAGGATTTTTGTGTGGTCTTATTCTGGAGCCGTAATTTTATATAATCATTGTGTACTGTATTTGGTGTTTCGTCTTTGTGAATGTAGAGAAATCCTTAAAATACAGATATTATAATAGGAAACGCCTTGTTTCATTTTTTATTCATGATTATTATTATTATGCTTAAACTAAACAATACATATTTAAAATAGTACTGCATTGAGACAATTGTGAAACATGCAGGGTGCCGTGTGCTAATTTCGTTATGCCCTTTCACTGATTAGATTTACTGTCTTGTAGCCAGTTTTAAGTGTCAGAAAAAGAAAGCTCTCTAAACTAGCATATCTTACAAGCTTACAGACTTCTTTCTCCTCTTCAGTGAAGTGTTGGAGCACAATTAGTCATGAGTGGCATGAGGTTCCTCGCGAGTCCTGTTTGCAGACTCATTACTAGACCCTGCTGGTGTCTTGGAGGCTGAGAGGAAGTCAAACAAAGCAGCACTCATATTTCTCCAGTTCTCTGTGGTGTTGAACAGGCCCCGGCCTAGCGGCAGCACAGAGTAGTGAAGGCCTGTGAAAAGAAACCCCAGCTGCCCTCTTACTGACTCACACCCACACACATCTCAGACTGGAGCAGATTAGTTCTGTTCACAATCTCCAGTAGTACATGCTATCTTTTTTTGGTATTTTAGACTTACCTGTTCTCTTAAAGTCAGTCTTGTCAAGTTAAGTCAGTCACCTTTATTTATATAGCGCTTTAAACAAAATACATTGCGTCAAAGCAACTGAACAACATTCATTAGGAAAACAGTGTGTCAATAATGCAAAATGATAGTTAAAGGCAGTTCATCATTGAATTCAGTGATGTCATCTCTGTTCAGTTTAAATAGTGTCTGTGCATTTATTTGCAATCAAGTCAACGATATCGCTGTAGATGAAGTGACCCCAACTAAACTCCATCGGTGACAGAATGGAGAAAAAAACCTTGGGAGAAACCAGGCTCAGTTGGGGGGCCAGTTCTCCTCTGACCAGACGAAACCAGTAGTCCAATTCCAGGCTGCAGCAAAGTCAGATTGTGCAGAAGAATCATCTGTTTCCTGTGGTCTTGTCCTGGTGCTCCTCTGAGACAAGGTCTTTACAGGGGATCTGTATCTGGGGCTCTAGTTGCCTGGTCTCCACTGTCTTTCAGGGATGTAGAGGTCCTTTCTAGGTGCTGATCCACCATCTGGTCTGGATACGTACTGGATCCGGGTGACTGCAGTGACCCTCTGATCTGGATACAGACTGGATCTGGTGGCTACGGTGACCTCGGAATAAGAGAGAAACAGAATAATATTAGAGTAGATGCCATTCTTCTAATGATGTAGCAAGTACATCGGTGTTATGGGAAGTGTTTCCGGTTCCGGTTTACCTAATTAATCCTTTAACAGATTTGGATATTAAAAGCATATTAGTATGTTATGTGTAAGCCAGGTTAAAGAGATGGGGTTTTAATCTAGATTTAAACTGCAAGAGTGTGTCTGCCTCCCGAACAATGTTAGGTAGGTTATTCCAGAGTTTAGGCGCCAAATAGGAAAAGGATCTGCCGCCCGCAGTTGATTTTGATATTCTAGGTATTATCAAATTGCCTGAGTTTTGAGAACGTAGCAGACATAGAGGATTATAATGTAAAAGGAGCTCATTCAAATACTGAGGTGCAAAACCATTCAGGGCTTTATAAGTAATAAGCAATATTTTAAAATCTATGCGATGCTTGATAGGGAGTCAGTGCAGTGTTGACAGGACCGGGCTAATATGGTCATACTTCCTGGTTCTAGTAAGAACTCTTGCTGCTGCATTTTGGACTAGCTGTAGTTTGTTTACTAAGCGTGCAGACCAACCACCCAATAAAGCATTACAATAATCTAACCTTGAGGTCATAAATGCATGGATTAACATTTCTGCATTTGACATTGAGAGCATAGGCCGTAATTTAGATATATTTTTGAGATGGAAAAATGCAGTTTTACAAATGCTAGAAACGTGGCTTTCTAAGGAAAGATTACGATCAAATAGCACACCTAGGTTCCTAACTGATGACGAAGAATTGACAGAGCAGCCATCAAGTCTTAGACAGTGTTCTAGGTTATTACATGCAGAGTTTTTAGGTCCTATAATTAACACCTCTGTTTTTTTAGAATTTAGCAGTAAGACATTACTCAGTAAGAAATTGTCTGGATTTTTCTGAATTGTAAACTTTATAAATCCTCGGGTGTTTATAAAAATCACAAGCCAGTGACTACACAGTTGGTCATTGAGAGTTCAACTTCATAGATGGAAAGGAGCTGAGAGACCCAGTGTGCAAATTCTGGTTTGTGCATGCATGGTTACAGTATGTCTGCATACAATGTTTATGCTCTCTTTCTTTGTTCATATGCATGCAGTATTCCACAGACTTATTTAAAAAGACATGAGCAGACATGGACACAGTCACTGAAAGTTTTATCTGGTCAGTGTTATGAGTTTCAAGATTTTATACAGTATTTTTTGTCTTTTTATATTTATATTTCATAACTAGATTTCCTGATTCTTTCTTTTTTCTCTCTCTGTACATGTATGTGAATATTTTGTATTCAGACACGGAATGAACCAATGTAATGTAGTGGCTGTGTTCAAATGTTTACTTTTCAATTCCACAACTTTCTGTCCATGCAGCCTTCTTTCTCATATCAATGCTTTGGCCTGTATGTCACTGCTCTGCTTGACAGAGGGTATTTAAAGTGAATGAAAGCACCAACAGCCACCACCCTGTATGGGTCCCTCGATTTAACATATTTTCCGTGTGTAGAAAAATCTTTTGTAGAAAGTCTTTTTTTCAGGTCCTGCAGGAAGGGCTGCAATGCCCATTCACACAGGTCTGAGAGGAGATAGTCTTCCATGTGGGCGATTTTTCTTAGCTCAGAAGGTTCAAGGCTGTGTCAGCAACTACATAAGACATGGTATTTTCAACCCTAAACTAATCAGAGTCACTTAAATAGAGAGAGTCAAGTCAATTGCATGTTCTTGGAAATGTTATAAGAAACCTTATGCTAAATAAATAAATACAAGAAAGGAGATTTTTTTTATTGTCTATGAAGGAATCACATGCAGTATATTACAAAAGCACCAGTTGTTCCACCTCATATATGTTTTGGTAAATATTAGGCGATGTCTTGGTCTGTAAGTAACACTGTTACACTACTTCAGTCAGCTATGCGCAATCACATTATCTGGAGGCAAAATAGCTGGTATTTTCCCTCGCTTGCACAAGTCTGATGACTGCTCTGAGTAGTCATTAACCAGTCATATTGATGAGCTTTGCGTAATCCACCAGCTTTGTTTTTTTTTTTTTTTTTTTTTTTTTTTACTATCTGAAACATAATTAGTGATTATGTAATAAGCTGGCTCTTGCTACTGTGATTGCTGTCCAGTGTTTGAAAGGGTACAGTTCTTAGTCAATTATAGACTGATTAGTTCATAGCAAATCCACTTAATTCTAAATATGTTAATTAACAGTCTATACACTCATACTAGTGGTTAAAAGCACTAGTAGCCTCATGCAAGCTTCAAATGTGCTACTCTCTAAATTGCTTGCAGTGCGTTTCTTTGAAAAGCTATTTTTAATTAAATGGTGTGTACTGTAGCCAGTTGGAGGGCTAATGGAAGTTACATTGTATGTAACAGATATACTGGAGAATCACTTTAATATCGTTAATGGAAATAATTTCCTTGCTTGTTCATAGAAATTTTTTTTAAAATCTGTTTAAATATGAAGACCACATGTAATCATTCTGAAATTTAATTAGTATAATCTATAAAGCTATAAATGGAGCTTGCTGATGGACCAAGAAGATGGTATAAATGTTTGATGTAAAAAGAATGACATACTGCGTGTTTAATTTCTTGCCTGTGAAATGAGATCTTCTGTGTGAAGAGAAATGCTTAAGGACCACTCCAACATTTTTTTTTTCCTGAACTGACAGAATTCAAAAAGCTACAGAGGAAAGCATCTGTGTCCAAGCAATATCGGTGGATAAAATAATTTGCATTTCTGTTTTACTGTTATAAAATTACATTGAAATGCAATAAATGGTCTGCTGAGTATCTCTGAAATGTTAACCAAAATTTAATTGTATCTTAGTTAAGAGACACTCAAGTAAAAATATGCAAACAGAAAAGGATAAAGAGAAAAGATAGGAAGAAATCACAATTGTCCATCAGCACTTCTTGTATCACAACAGAGCCATCTAGTGTTTTCATTGCTGGAGGCAAAGTAGTCCTGAGAATTTTTAACTCTCTGTTGTTCATTGCTTAAGGTTATTCTTGAAAAGCAAAACTAGTGTTATTTAACTTTTATGTTCAAGACCAGAATTATACTGAATTGTTACACAGCAATTTAAAACAGGGCTACATTGAAACATAACATTTAATATATAAAAGCAATAGAACATGAAATAATTTTATAAAATGGAATATAAAAAGAATAATAAAGAATTATAAAATGGTGGCTACTGCTAAAATAAAATATGATTTATTAATTGTGTTAATATACAGAATTATTAAATTACTAGAAAGAATCTAAGAAATAGGAATTACATATAACTTTAATTTGAAATTGCTGTGTTTGTTATTTGTGTATCATTGAGTAATTGCAGTCATTCTAGCTATTCCCACCTGTAAATAAATGATTTGTTTAGACTGGAATTCCTGGACTTGCAAGCGCAAGTGTTTCAAAAATTGGTTAAGGCTGCCCCCACCTGGCCACAGGTCTGTTCTGTATTTGACATGTTAAACACTGCATTGAGACTGTTAGGTTCTGTTTATGTGCATACAAATTGCAGTGTGTGATTTTTGTTTTCACATTAAATCAAATGTGACAATAATTTTGAAATAAAGCAATAATCAAACTTAATTTTTTTTATATGAAAATATTAATCAAAATACGTATCAGTTTTTGGAAGCTTTTCATTTTCTTCAATTTCTCATTTGACATGTTTTATCTTTTTCTGTAATGGAAGCTCTCATTCTTTAGGACTGTAAGTTAGAAACAAAGAGAAAAAAAAATTAGAGAGCAACAGTTGATTTGGACAGGCTGTTATAAGAAAGGAGCATGCTTACTGTGCTTTCATTTGAAGCCCAGTTCCTCAGTCATTTTCCTTGAGCACAGGGCTATTCTGTTCATCAGTATGGAAGTCTATTAGATGAGGCGAAATCGCACTGATGGACACTGAGCACCAGGAATCTGCTGCTCAATAAAGGCCCCTAATTGCTTAGCAACAGTGTTGCAGACCTCTTATTTGAGATCAAGAGTTTACTGGACTGAAGACTTCGCTTTGGAGAAATAGAGCTTGTGCCATTAGATAAGACAGGGGAAAAGGGCTATATCTACATCCTCAGCCCCCTCCCTCCCTCTCTCTCTCAGAACAGCCCTCCACCCCCGCAGCCCAGCATGATGATTGTGTTACCTTTCAGCTGGCTGATATATTCAGTTCACTAGATTATTCTCTGTCATCTCAGTTAATTGAATTCTGTCCATCACATTTGGATGATTTTGCATTTGCATAAAGGTTAGAGTGGTGAAGAGTGTCAAACTTCAATTTAGACAATGTCAGTCAAATAAATATACCACTGTATGTGTGCCCAGGCTGGGTATTTATGGATTCTGACAGGATTTCAAATATCACTGCCTGCATTCTCATGGATGGGTTGCTCATGTGCATGTAAATATAAATACGTAAATGAATGGTGATTGGGGGTGGGGGGAGTGGACAGGGAGCGATGCCATCAGTATAGTCATCTACTCATGTTGGCGTTCTGTAGCAGAATGAATGGGCACTGTCATCCTGCATTTAGACTATCCCACTCCAGTATTTTAAGCTTCCAAACCACGAATAACCACAGGGGAAATGCTGGGGCCATATTCTGAGGTCAAGAAAAGCTACCTGAATCATCGCCATGATTTTAAGTGTGGTAGTCTTTGATATCTACATTTTTTTTTTCTCTTCACGTCAAGCTTTTAACCAGTATTTCCTTTAGGAGGAGAAAAAAAAAAAACAGAACTAATGATGCGAGATACTGTGCTGTAAATGAGAGAGAGAACAAGAAAAAAAAAAGAAATGTGTCAAGCAGCTTCATCCTCTGCAGAGAAGATCTGATGCATTACTCAATATCCAATTCTTCTGTACGTCTTTACTGGCAATTTTCTTATTAGCCCGCTGTTGGAGCAAATGTCTGTTTCGATTTGGTGTGTGGAAACCACAGGCACTGGCAGCAGAGCCGGAATAAGTATGTGTCAATAAAGAGGAGCCTGAGACGGAGGGACGATTAGAGCTCTTATCTCCTTTCATCGCTTTTGAATGCTGGCTGAATTGAAGGTCAATATCTTGTGCTTCTCCAGAGCTGAGCAGGTGTCTAGAGAGCCTAAATTCACTCTTCTTATGGTGCATCACTGTGCCTCTTAGAGTAGCCAGAGCTCACTAAAAAAAGAAACAAGGAATGGCCAAAGAAATTATCCTACATAGAAAAAAACTTTGACAAGCCATTTAACAAAACCGTAGTGAGGATGTTTGCTCTGTGTCTCTGGCTGGCTCAGTGTATAGCTTCCAGTAAATTGTGTGGGAAATGCAGCTTCTCTGCTGAGAGTTAAGATGATGTGTTCTCTGCGCTTTCAGTGTGGATAATTGAGAGAAAGAAACAAGTGAGAGATGGTGAGATGGTATCGATGAAGCAGACTCGATCATCTGCAAGATTGCTAAGAGCTAAAAGATGGTTAAGAATTTGCCGGTAGTCTGTAAATTAAAGCCGGCTAAAGCAAAAGCTCCGGGCACAAAGAACATGGCATTCCATTCTCAATGGACCATCTGTTTGGACACATTTTCAAGGTTGTGTGTTATTGATTACATCGCCTTTTCTCTCGCAAACACACCATGACAACAGGCCTGGAAGGCTGTGGAATCCGAGATATATTCAGCTGTGGTTATTTTTGCATGCTTCTGTTCTGTACTCATCTATTAAAATTTGAGCACAGACCCTTTCTGCTCTCACGTGCAACATTGGACAGAATAAGTGATGGACGAAGGCAAATATTCCTGGTGCAGAGGACCTCTTTCGGACTGTTTGTGGAAGAGCTTAGAGGCCTGTTCAAATGGAAAAGCAACACAACCCACTGGATCAGCCCAGGGACTCTTGAGTGGTGGCACCAGAGTGTTTGTGTGTGTTGTTGTTTGTGTGGAGTTTGGTTTGGCTCAAGGCTCTTGTACCCCCCGAGTGTCCTCTCATCTAGAAGACGACTCTCTTAGATGTTGCGGTGGATAGGCCTTTGCCTTTAACAAAGAAGAATAACAGACAAACAACAGAACAATTGATGCAGTATTTAAGTGAATATTTACTTGGACAACCGAACCAATTTGTTTGAAAAATAAAAACATATATATATATATATATATATATATATATATATATATATATTTCTGATGATTTTATTTATTCATGAGCATTAGTATTTTAAGGCAATTTTGCAGTGAATTTTTGCAGATCCCAACAAAACTGTACTTCAGGTCTTTGTTATATTAACTGCCTCGTTTTACCTCATATTCCAAATTTCAGTCATCTCAAAATGACCTTGATGAACAAGGTTCTTGGATATCAATCAAATCTGTACTTGTTTTATTTATTTAACCCCCCGTCCTTATCTCTTATTCAGACTCTCTTCAGAGATTTGTCAAGCTTTGGTTAGAGGCACATGTGTTTCTGGTTAGCTGGATTTTTATTTATCTATTTACTTTATGTATGTACGGTATACTGTCTATGTCCAGAAAGGTAATAAAAATATCTCCAGAGTAGTCCATGTGACATCAGAGGGTCAGTTAGAATTTGTTGAAGCATCGAAAATACATTTTTTGTCTAAAAATAACAAAAATTATGACTTTATCCAGCATTGTCTTCTCTTCCGGGTCTGTTGTGAGCTGCTGATGTACGACGCTGCTGACGTGTTATCTTTGTTATTGGGCGCACCAGAAAAGACATCAGCAGCATCGTACTTCAGCAGCTCACAACAGACCCGGAAGAGAAGACAATGTTGAATAAAGTCGTAATTTTTGTTATTTTTGGACCAAAATGTATTTTCGATGCTTCAACAAATTCTAACTGACCCTCTGATGTCACATGGACTACTCTGAAGATGTTTTTCTTACCTTTCTGGACATGGACAGTAAACCGTACACACAGCTTCAATGGAGGGACTGAGAGCTCTCGGACTAAGTCTAAAATATCTTAAACTGTGATGAACTGAGGTCTTATAAATATAAATTCAATTACATAATGTTACAGCAGCAATTACATCTGTTATACCTTGGAGTAGGGATGTAATTAAATTGTGTTCATATAAATGCATTGTTCAAAAGCAAATCAGTGATATTATGAAAAGGATAAAATAGACAAAGGTTTACCATTTTGGAATTGGTATCAGGTACAAATGTTTGAATAGGTGTTTATTTAATGGTGATGCTGATCATTTTGACTGCAGTAATTTAGAATTAAAAGAAAAAAAAAAATGGAAGAGTAGTATTGTGTGTGTGTGTGTTCCTGTAAATATATATATTTGTTATGTCACCTATATCAGACATAGTTTTGTTTTTTGTTTTTAATTTGGAATGATTTGGAATTTGGAGTGGTGTGTTAAAAGCTATGCGCCACACTTATATTTTAAAACAGTCAATAAATGAAAATCTACAATTAAATAAGTGAAAACCTGTAATTAAATGATATACAATTAAGACAGATTACAAATACCAAACACAGCACAAACACACCTCAATCATTAAGAGATGATTTTTGTTCCGAATCAATGAAATGCTGGATTCTGTTCAGTAAGGGCAAAATCTCAGCCTATACATGATCACACAAAAAACACCAGCATCTGCTTACGGTTTTATAGCCCACAACATATGTCCCTTCTTCGATGACAAAGCTGCCAGCATCTCTCCCGCTGTTCCCCCTCCTTAGTCCAAACACACATCTTTAGATACCTGTCAGCATTTATTATGTTGTCCTCTGTCGCGCCGCAGATAAGGCCAGTTAAAGTTTAATGAAATTCAGCCTGGTTACGCAGGCCTGCCTTTCATAATTTGTCACAGCCTGTGTGCTGGAAACACACTGCTCAGTAAACACGCCACTTACATTACCAGCCATTAGAGTCTTAACAGTGTGGTCCTGTTTGCAGGGTGGGCAACACAGCCAACCGCTGCTAGGGGCTGGGCCATTTCTCTGTTGCCCTGCATGTAAACGCAGCTCTCCGTAACAAAACATTGTAGGCATGTGAGTGAATATAAGTTGGAAATATTTATTTATTTTTTATTGCACACCTTTCTGGAATACTTCCTCTGACTGGTCAATCACAGCATTCTCCAGTCAGATATTTTTGAATAAAGACTGCTAATCTGTCTAATTGACTGTTGTCCCAAGCAAACATTTCCCTACATAGCTATGTCCAGTGGACTCAGTTGGCCTGTCCTTCTTCTCATTTAATAACATAGTGAATTAACTATATAATCAACATTTTTAAAAGTTATTAAATAGCCATATAATAAAAGGGATACTTGCCTGTACAAGACACATGATGATTATATAAATGATCTCTTAAATAAGCAAAACAAGCAAAAATAATATCTATTTTTCAGACATTAAATATCTAAATATTGGACAACTGGACAAACCCCATGTAGCTTGTGCATAGCACTGTGTTGTACACAGTTTGTGCAGGTAATGTGTGTTTGTGTAATCAGTAGACATATTGATGATAAGGTCGAGCTCAAGTGAGAAAACTGAAACTGGATGCTGCTCAGCATCTGGATGCTGCTGGGTGGTTATCTCCAGAGATTATTAAACTCCAGGGAAAATGACTAGCTTGTCTTAGTAAAGGACTGAGGTCAGGCCTGGTGTGTCACCTCTTGGACGCAGGGCTTCTTATCCCTGAGTAGCATCTGTCTCTGCCTCTAGGGCACAATATTATATTATATCTATGGACCCTTTTCTCAAGACTGTGATGACACGTTTAACGGACATCAGCATCGTTAATCCTAAATTTTTCATATTTGTATTTTTTATAAATGTGTGTACATTTATAACACTGTTTTTTGTTTTATATCACCTTTGCATCAAATTACAAAAAAAAGGAAAAACTGTTACAGTTCATGTGAGGGTGTTTCTAATGCAACGTCTATGGGAGGGACGGGAAATTTGACATCGTTCTCTCAGTTTTTCACTTTTATTGAAAGTCATGAAAACACTATGGTGGAGTTTTTCTGTAGTAATATATAACTTCAAAAAATTAAAATTTCGTATTTAAGAAAAACTATGTCATAATACTGTATTAATAACTGTAAATAACTGTACTATTGCAGCACAAATATTTGTGGCTGTTTCAAATGTTAAACTACCAAACTTTTATTAATTAATATTAAGTTTCTTTTTTGTTGATAAGATCTTCTCATTACAAGTATTTTGTGCATTTTATGAGCATTTTGTGTTCATAAATGTGTGTTAAAGCTACTCAAACTCAGAGCAGATGTTGAGATGGAGTTCGTGCCACACTATAAAACATGCAGTGCATATATTTATTGAATTAAATTGCAGCCTTTTTGATTTGATAATTGCACTAAGCCATATCACATTTTTTGTATCACAGTCAGAAGACCATGAAGAACACCACTCATCAAAATGTTTAATCTTTGGTTATAGTCAATTATTAAATGACTGTCAATTAGTGACTTTTTTATGTTTTTTAATTTAATGAATTTAGTTCCAAAACAAAAGGTCCTCTTGCCAGCATGACCTGCGAAATACCAAACGCTTATCACAATGGGACAAGCATCTTCTCTTTCACACATGCACAGCCAGAAATAATAAATATAATAATAATAATAATAAAAATAATAAGCTAAAACCCTCATGCCACAAAAAATAAACAAACAGCATTAGGAGTTTCTCCACATCTAGTTTGTCAAAAGCCATATAAATACAGGCTCACTTGAAGCTTTGAGAGAAAATTGTCTTTCTTTCTCACACTTGCTCTCACACGGGGGACAGGAGCCACACACATACACTCGCACACCCAAAAGCGAGCTGCACGGCAGGCTGTAATCAGTGGCTCTATGACAGTGGGGGGAGACAGGCTGGTGGGAGAGACAGAGGGACAGGAGTGATAACAGATTGAGTGACTCTGATAAACTCTTCTTTAATAGCTCTGCCCCCCCACCCCCCCTTGCCTTTTTTTTTTTCTCTCCAGCACCTGTTTAGTGGAGTCTTTCACTGCTGCAGGGATTAGGCTGCTGGATAAGGGCAAGTAAACATGGGCTGCTTCTCTGAGCAAGCAATGGAGAGATAGAGGGAAGGGAAGAAAGGGAAGGGAGGAGAGGGAGGGAAAGTGAGAATGCTAGAAAGAACGAGAGTTTAGTGAGAGGGAAAAAAAGCAGAAGAGGAAGAGGATTTTCTAGTGGATGAAATCAGGCATTCACCAGAGAGTGTGACTAGGAGGAAATTGGAGTCTGGAATTTTCACCTAACTAATGTCTTCTGCAGAAATCAGATTATTACATGGTAGTTGTTTTTGTATTTTTTTCCATTTGTTTGGTGGATTTTGGAGCTATTTGGTAGTATTGCAATATCTCCACTGGGAATACGATTCACAGTGGTGTCAAAAAGGAACTTAATTATGTGTGTTTGGCACCAGGGCATGACACACAAACCCAAACACACTAAAACTCGCATGCAGACAGCACTGCAAACATGGATTACTGTGATGTCTTAATCACAGTGGGACAGGCAGGCAGACAGGTTACACTGTCTTTACTGAGTTCCTAGAAAAGCATTTCAAATAAGGATACATTGATGACACTTTTGAAGGTGTAAGATAATGGCAACTGCTTGAATAATTTTGTAATTAAATACTATTACCCTTACTGCATTTTATAGTCAAAATAGTAACCAAACAAAAAACAAACTGTTGAATAGGGAATTTCTGTGAAATAAATTAGCAAAGTTATATATATATATATATATATATATATATATATATATATATATATATATAAAATACAGAATTAAAACAGCCTGAATGGCTGGAATATAAATGGTTTTGAACTGGACTAACAGCTAATCATGATATAGATTAGTTAAGTGTTTAATCATCCAACTGCCTTATTGCATAATCAAATCAGCAACCTCCCTAAAAGAAGGTGATTCATGGATAACAGTCTGGTACTCTTTCTAAATTTTCCCCTTTCCAAAGGTGAATGTAAACCAAAAGTGCATCATCTGAGACCCGTCAAGCAAGCCACATGCTGCTCTGCAAATCACACCACTTACACATGCATTCATCCATACATGTGTTTACATTAACAACTGTGGTAGTGGCATTTTGTTATTATGATTTATTTGTCTATGTGTTCTGTTAGCCTAAATGTCTGATATATATATAAATATGTGTATATAGACTAAATATGTGTATATAGAATTTCTGGTTAACCCTGAAGATTTGAATGTTTACTATTTTTTTGCTTTATATTTAATGTAAGAGCATATGCAGCCATCTATAACTTGAATGTAAAAGTTTTCCAGGGTCAACCACTTTCAGATATGCTGCTTGATATTACAAACAGTTACTTGATATCATATTTTTAAAAATTATTATCATAATGGTGAAAACACTGGTTTGTAGTGCAAATAGTTTTAATATTTACTGTACATACTGTTACTGTTATTCTTCTAGTTATTTAGCCATAGCAGCTTATAAATCAGAAGTGTCACACATTCATTGAAAATAGCCTACTTCCATTTTGCATAATAAGGTAAACAGCAAGATAATTTGGTATTCATTGTTGCTAATGCAATGCAGAATAAAACCACACTTATATAATACATAAAATGAATTGTATATATATATATATATATATATATATATATATATATATATATATATATAAATAGATAGACCAAAATAGTATCCAAAAAATAGTATCATTCCTCCAGCCTTCAGTGTCACATGTAACATCCAGTCTATCACATGATCATTTAGAAATCATTCTAATATTCTGATTTATTATGAGTGTTGGAAACAGTTCTGCTGTCTAATATATTTGATGAATAAAAGGTTAAAAAGAACTGCATTTATTCACAATAAAAAAAATTCTAATAATATATATTCTAATAATATATTTTCTTTACTATCACTTTTTATCAATTTAACACATCCTTGCTGTATAAAAGTATTGATTTTATTTAAAAAAAGAAAGAAAAAAAATTACTGACCCCAAATTACTGACCAGTAGTGTATATTGTTTTTTACAAAATATTAATATTTTAAAAACATAGCTTCTTTTTTTTTACTTTTTATTCATCAAAGTATCCTAAAAAGTATCACATGTTCTGAAAAAATATTAAGCAGCAGAACTGTTTCCAACTTTGATAATGAATCATCATATTAGAATGATTTCTAAAGGATCATGTGATAATGAGCCTAAAAATTCAGCTTTGCATCACAGAAATAAATGATAATTTAAAGTATAATAAATTTAAAAACAATTATTTTAAATTGTAATAATATATCACAATATTATTTTTTCTGTATTTTTGATCAAATAAATGCAGGCTTCATGAGCAGAAGAAACTTCTTTCAAAAACATTAAAAATAGTAATGTTTCCAAACTTTTGGTCTGTACTATATATATATATATATAGATGCTGTATACTGATGACTGTATTGAGTTTCCAATATGATATTCAGAATTTCTCTCTCTGTCAACACAGTGCTGCATCAATCAGCCCTCTTTAGCTGAGTCTGATTGTGGTCAGCTGCCATGAGTAGGCCTTAAACAAACAACTTGTGTGCTGTCATTGTTGGCCTGTGTGTTTTAGCACGAGGCTGGGCCACCACAGCCAAGTGTTTCATTTCCAAAGAAGCTTCCAGAAGAAATTAGTATGTAATGACTGCACTCTGCAAGAAGAAAGTTCCTTTATAGCTCTCGCTAACTGTACTTGGCTTTCATTTGCAAGCTAAATGGATGTGCGCAAAGGTGAAAGTTCACTAGCCATTCAAGTATTTGGCTTTAACAGGCTCCGGCACTCTTGCTTTAATTCAAGCAGAAGGACAAGTATGAATAATCGTTCTAGATAAGACTCATCAAAATATGGTTCCAGCGCGTATCTGCCTTTTTTTAACCCACTGAGCCTCTCGTCTCCCTCCTTCCGTGTCCAAATGGACAGTGAAGCCAGGTGTTAAAATGCACTTCCTGTTATGTCTTTTAAATTGTGATTTCACCGTTTGCTGTTGTTACAGAAAGTTTAGCTGTAGTTGTGCAGTGGTTTTGGTAGAAAATGAAATAAATATAAATGTAATTCAGCTAAAATAGTAAGTGATTGTCACCTAATGCTAATATACGAGTGGCGTTGCCCCCTGTAGCATATATAGCCCTCCTAAATGGTGTGCGTGGCCAATTTGTAGAGAATGATGGTGTCAGTCTCTTTGTTAGCCCATAGTAACCAAGGACGCAATGTTTTATTTAGATACATGAGGGTGCACCGCCAAAAGCACTAATTTGTGGCCCCGAGGGTGTTCATTTAATGTAATGTATGCACAGGCTAATTTATAACACTGTGACTAATTTCCATTTCTTGTGCTTGGAGTTGCCTTGCTAATTACGGGATTTTTTTTCTTTGGTCATTTTTTCTCAACTCTTCTTTCATAATTACAGCTCAGCATTCAGGGAGGGAACTGTTGCAAATGAGAGTGGCCTTGCCGTGTTGGGTGAATGATGCACTCCTGTGTCCAGGTGAGCCCAAATCCCTGCAAGTGCCACCGTTTCACCCCGCTCTGCTCCATTCACTGCTCGCCACATGTCTTTGATGTGAACCATCCTTGCTTGTGCGACTATACCTTATCCTGTTTCCCAATGATCAGATAGAACCGCCTGTAATTAGCTGGTCGACTTTAATTAGGAAAAAGTTAACTGTTACATGAAAGCTACCACATCTGTGATCCTACTGCTGCCTTGGCGTCAGGCTCCCAGGGGGTCCCCATCAAAGGGCTCCCTCCTGTTGCGCAGCCCCACTCTAGCATGCTCTCCTCTGCCAAATCAGGCCTGCCGATGCCAAGTGACAGAGGCGAAAGAAGATTCAGACATGAGTTAACTGTGGAAAACAAAAACAGAAAAAAGAGGAGGACCGAACACGACGTTGTTCTTTCTTGTCTCTCGTTAGGCGAAGTACAAGAAGCAGACACAAAAAGATCTGAGGCCAAACAATGCACTTCACTAGACATCACTGGCTCATCATTAGCAATTTGCCAGTGCATAATTTGTTCCTCCCTTTACATAATAGGTGTCTTGAGATGTTGTGAAAGGCCTTCCGTTTGTTTCACTTTTCTATTTTTGTTGGCCCAAGTCTCAGAAGCAAACTTGCCACCTATGGCGATGAGCAGGATGGTTCTGTTGTCATTTATGGTGCTTTTCCACTGCATGGCACGGCATGGTACGGTTCACTTTTCGGGGCTTTTCCACTAGGTAAAGCACCTGGTGCCTGGTAATTTTTTTTGTTACCACCTTGGTTGAGGTTCCAAGTGAACCGTACCATTACCAAAACGTGACGTGTAAACTCCGCTGATCACTAATTGGCCAGAGAATATTGTCACTACATGCATCAATGAACTTGCGACAAAAACACAACAGAACCGCTAGATTTAAATCAGAACAGCCAGCGAAGGATTAAACGCAACTTTTTTGAACGAGCGTACCTTTTTTAACAACCAAAAGTGTCTGTTGGCTGTCTAAAGTACAGACGTTTTTCTCATTGATAGCAGAGGAGCAGATCCGGCGAGAGCTTGATGGGGCGACGCGGAATGAAAACGTTTTTTAGGAGTCGAGGCAGTAGAGGTGGCGCAACAATATCGATATTGAAAAGTTCTGCTCACACTAGCGGCACTAGACTGCAGTGGAAACGCAAACTGAACTGTGCCCAGCTGAGACGAGTCGTGCCGTGCCATTCCGAGCCATTTCCGAGGAAAATAGGTATCTACTTACTTGAGACAACAAGTGACTGTCAGACACATCTCTTTAAATGGTAGCCAAAGGAAGATTAAAAGCACCAAAAACTTAAGGATGTCTGCTGTTACGATTTCAGACTGCTTTATCGTGGATGGCATTTTTGTTTTTGAAACTTATTACCCCTTGGGAGGAATTACATTGGTTGCTAGATGCTGCGTGCCCTTTTTCTTTTGCTCTCCATGCCTGCTTCGTTCTCTCTGCCCTTGTCTCTCTCTCCCAGTCATTTTCAAGAACAGCTGCATTCTGCTAGTCGTGTTAAATATGCTTAAATGGCTTGACGTGTATCACTGCCATTAATCAGAAAGAGAAAGGCTTTTAATTTAATTGTGCTTGCATCCTGTTTTCCCCACAGATGGTACAGACAGGGCTGTAGAAACCAGCTCGCGCTCTGTCTGCCTGTCCCATCGCTTCCTATTCTGTGAGCCTTTGTCATCAACAGACATTGAGCTGCCATTTATATTCAACAGACACGTGCACTGAGGAAAAAGGCATGCCAGCAACATAACAGCAATAAAAGACACAAATACATCACACGTCCTGACAAGTGCGCTTCAGATGTCAATCACTCTGAGAGGAGCTCAGGGCTTTACTGTTTACTTGCCATTAGCAGCGCTTAGCATGCTAATTAAGCCTTCCGTACAATCTAAGATGCAACCCCATGTATTTTTGTTTTCATCAGGGAACATTTACACTTTCAGTTTTAGTCACCCAAGGCTGCGAAATCCAAGAGTTGTCTTGTCAGAAATGCAACTGTAGTGGTACTACATTATATCAGCAATCCAGTCAATTTCCTACCCATCTACCTCTCATTCAAGCTCAAACATGCATTAATTTGTCAGTCTTAACAACAGTAACAGAAAGTGAAGTCCTTCATTGTTGAGTGTGTTAAATGTACAGACATGCTCCGTGTAGCACTGATATAGCGCCTCTCTGCTGGCACAGTAAATGAGGAGATTGTAAAATCGATTTCCACATTGTATTTCACACCCTTTCATCAGGCATGGTGCTGTTGCCTGGAAAGCTCACAATTTCAAAAGCATTTAACATACTCTAGCCCTTTTGTTCAAGCAGCACACTACTTCTGTTGAGACATCAGTGTGAATAAAATCAAATATCAGCATGGCTGTGACTTGAACTGAAGAACAACCAAATTAGTCCTAGTTAATGTATCTTCATTAATGTTTGTCTTCCCCTGGCACCAAAAGGATCTGACGTGCTAACGATTGCACAGCATTAAAGCGACAGCTTCTTCTGAATTTGAGACGCAAAAGCAGATTATTACAGAGATTTCTTGCATTCCCTGCTGTGAACACCAGAATGACACTTAAAATATAATGATGTTTATAACCACGATCATTAGCACGGCTGTGTCTCTTTCTCAGAAATAATACTCCTCTTCATGGGAGCCAAACATATTTAAAATTGCAACCGAATAGAAGAAAGCAGTTATTTTGAGGGAAAAAAAATGAATACAGAGAATGGCCAGTCTGTTTTGTCCTGATTAGAATGCATACTTTAGGAAATTCCATGCACAGTTGGAGAGGAGAATGCTGTGTTTCAGTTTTCACTTTGTGGTAAGTGTGAATGTACAGTATCATTATCATGTTTCCATTTGTAATGCAGCTTTAAATAATATTGACATCTTTAAAACATTTTTTGTTTCTATTATAGCCACACCTCTACTTAAATACAGAGCAGAAATTGGTACCATGGCTCATCAGTATAAGCAGTGACAGGACAGAAAGTATATGCAAAATAATAATAATAATAATTTTATATTTAAAACTGAAGGCAAATAATTATTATGTGTTATGATAAGAAACCAAAACACTTCTTTTAATAGTCCCTGCATGACCGGAAACATCCCTAATAGAACAAACTCATCTTGTTCTCTCAAAAAACAAAACTGATTTGGTACTGTATAAGGGGCCCGTGTTGATAGTGATAAATAGCAGAGGAGACATAGATGTAGGTCTGTTTGTGCAAAAACAATCTACTTCCCTTCAAAGTGCATGATCACAACTGTTGTTTGTTACACTTTGTGGCAGGAGATAGTAGGCAGTAGGCATAAGGGAGTACCTAAATGATTCTTTGTCTACACAGACATAAGAAAGTACTGATTGTAAACAAGCTACAGGTCGTCCAAAATGCAGCAGCTAGAGTCCTTACGAGGTCAAGAAAATATGATCATATTACCCCAATTTTACAGTCTCTGCACTGGCTACCTATTAAGTTCCGTATCAGTTACAAATTATCATTACTTACCTATAAGGCCCTAAATGGTTTAGCTCCTGCGTACCTAACTAGCCTTCTACCACGCTACAACACATCACGCACCCTAAGGTCACAAAACGCTGGACTTTTGGTAGTTCCTAGGATAGCAAAGTCCACTAAAGGAGGTAGAGCTTTCTCACATTTGGCTCCCAAACTCTGGAATAGCCTTCCTGATAATGTTCGGGGTTCAGACACACTCTCTCTGTTTAAATCTAGATTAAAAACACATCTCTTTCGCCAAGCATACGAATAATGTATCTTTTAAATTGTGAGTGTAGTTGCATCTGATCGAATGTGCATTTTTATTCTTTAGCTTGGGTTAAACTAATTTTACTTTGTTGGATCAGCAGCTATGCTAATGATGTCTTTATTTTGTTTCTATGTTTTGCCACAGGATTTACATCCCGTGGTAACTAGGATTTACACAAGCTCCAGTCTGGATCCAGAACACCTGAGAAGAGATGATGCTGACCCTCAGAGGACCCCAGATGATCCTAACCTTGAATCAACAAACAGAACTAACAATTATTGCTACATGTGTGACTGCATCATATAATAACTATTAATTAATAATATTGATAGTTCATCGTCTAGCTGACTACGTCTTGTATTATTATTATTTTTTTTTTTTTTTCTAAAATCCTGTCAAACGTGCACAAACTACTAGCTACTACAAAATATTGTAGAAACATAATTTTCTGTAAAGTTGCTTTGTAACGATTTGTATTGTAAAAAGCGCTATACGAATAAACTTGAATTGAATTGAATTGTGCTGTCAGTGTCAGTCTGACAACAAGTCAAGTCACCTTTATTTATATAGTGCTTTATACGATACAGATTTGATCAAAGCAGGTTTACAAGTGTCAAACAGGAAAGTAGTTTATCAATAATGCAAGTGGACAATAACAAACATTTTTTCAGGTAAGGTCAGTTCATTGATGATTCAGTGATCACATCCAGTTCAGTTCTCTTCCAGTAGTGTCTGTGCAATCAAGGACTATAATGAGATGAGTTTGCTCAAGTACTTAGGAGCTAAACCATAAAATACCAATACCAAAATACCAACCAATAAAGCATTACAATAATCTAACCTTGAGGTCATGAATGCATGAATTAATGTTTCTGCATTTGACTTGAGAGCATAGGTCATAATTTAGATACATTTTTAAGATGGAAAAATTGATTGAATTGAAAACATGATTCTCAAAAGAAAGTTTCCCATCAAATAGCACATCTGGTTCCTAACTGATGATGAGGAATCAACAGAGCAGCCGTCAAATTTTAAACAGGGTTCTAAGTTATTACATGCAGAGGCTTTTGGTATAATAATTAACAATATATTTTTTTAAGCAGTAAGACATTACAGTCATCCAGTTTTACATTACAGTCATCCAGTTATTTACTGCATTTTCCGCACTATAAGGCGCACTTAAAAGCCTTTAATTTTCTAAAATAATGACAGTGTGCCTTATAATCCAGAGCGCCTTATATATGGATCAAGGTTTTGTTGACATTCCCTTTAGCACAGCTCCATCTAGTGTACGCATAACGCAAACCCAGTCAAACATTTGACTGCAGTATCTTCTATTCTATGCGCCTTATAATCCGGTGTGCCCTATATATGAAAACAGTTCTAAAATAGGCCATTCATTGAAGGTGTGCCTTATAATCCGGTGCACCTTATAGTGCGGAAAATACGGTATATCAGCTATGCATTCTGTTAGTTTTGCAAATTGGTGTGTATTATTGAGCCATGAATAAATACAGAGATGAGTATCATCAACCTAATTGTGAAAGCTAACACCATGTTTGCTGATGATATCTTCCAAGGAAAGCGTGAAAAACAGTTATCCTAGTACTGAGCCTTGTGGTACTTCATACTGTACTTGTGATTAGGGATGCACAGATACTGCACTCCTGTACTCGTACTTGTAAAAAAATGCCCTGATGCCAAAATCCAGAAAAAGTGTCCAGAAAAAGAAACATTGACAACAGAACAACAGAGAGTAGAAGTCAAGTCAAGTCGAATGGAGTTATTAGAGATTTTGGATGTCTATGAAGTTCATGTAAGCGATCAATATAATGTTAAACATTCAATATTAATGCCTGTATAATGGATGTGCAAGAGTACATCTCTGATAAGCAGAGAGTGGTGAGAGGATTGAACGCGCGGCTATACAGATGCGCAAGCTTGTCGAGTGAATATCTCACAGACATCACTGGAAAGTGTGTAGTTCGGTCGGATATGTCAAAAGCAAGCAAGCAAAACAGTGCACAAGTTACTAAAGTTATTTGACCATAAGGGGAGCAAGAGAGATAGTCAAAGCACGCACTTCTGTTGCATTATCTTGATTGCTGTTACTACAAAATATTGTAGAAACATAATTTTCTGTAAAGTTGCTTTGTAATGATTTGTATTGTAAAAAGCGCTATACGAATAAACTTGAATTGAATTGAATTGTGCTGTCAGTGTCAGTCTGACAACAAGTCAAGTCACCTTTATTTATATAGTGCTTTATACGATACAGATTTGATCAAAGCAGGTTTACAAGTGTCAAACAGGAAAGTAGTTTATCAATAATGCAAGTGGACAATAACAAACATTTTTTCAGGTAAGGTCAGTTCATTGATGATTCAGTGATCACATCCAGTTCAGTTCTCTTCCAGTAGTGTCTGTGCAATCAAGGACTATAATGAGATGAGTTTGCTCAAGTATTTAGGAGCTAAACCATAAAATACCAATACCAAAATACCAACCAATTAAGCATTACAATAATCTAACCTTGAGGTCATGAATGCATGAATTAATGTTTCTGCATTTGACTTGAGAGCATAGGTCATAATTTAGATACATTTTTATGTCATGTCAAAAGCAAGCAAGCAAAACAGTGCACAAGTTACTAAAGTTATTTGACCATAAGGGGAGCGAGAGAGATAGTCAAAGCACGCACTTCTGTTGCATTATCTTGATCGCTGTTTGCTCCATTAGCGTGTGCATTTGGATTAAAACTAAATTGTAAGTTTAAAACAAAACAAAAAAATAGGGGCATTCACTATGAACAGCATTTATTTTAAACGTCAATCATACACAATTAAAGCAAAAGTGAAACTGTGTGAAGCAGACTGTGTGAAAGGCACCAATGCAAACATGCGCGAGCTGCGCATACTTAGCTTGCCTCTAGAATTATGTTTTTTTTTATTGTATGTGAGTGTTCACGTACAGTGCGTGTGAAGCAAATTACATAACCAAAATAGTATGTGTGTACTTGTATAATGTATAATGAGTGGTTCCCTGCATTATTTTAGGAAAATGTTTTATGATTACAGTATAAAGCTGCTGCAATGGAGTAGAAGTATTGATCTTGGAAGTAAAGAAGTTCATAAAGTCGTTACTGCTGTGCTGTTGGGAAATGTCTGCGCCTGTTGATACTTTATTTTTTGTGAACTCAGCAACTGTATTGAATAAATGCCGTGGGTTTGTGTTTGTTTTCCTCTAAAAGAGATGAAATGTAAGCAGATATAGCAGTTTTTAGAGCTTAGTAGAAGTATTATTATTGGTATATTGTTAGTATTAGTATTTTACTATTAGTAGAAGAAGGCAAATAGAATATTTTCCATCCATGCAATATGAAATACCTCTAGATTTGTTTTCTTACAGCTGTTCTCCATTTTCCGGTGTAAAGGAGCCTCAATATGTAAAGTGCTAGAAAAGAGAGATCTGTAGTTTCTGTTACAACATCAAGTTTTCTGAGCTTTTGGATTTGCTGAGGAATTGAGACAAGTCAGGAATATTATTTACAAAGCAGTCTTTTGTTGTAGAAGTGATGATTCTACATATTTGTAACAAGGAGTGTAATTTGCAGCTTTAGTTATATGGAGTATACACAAGACTAGATAATGATCCGAGATATTATCACTCTGCTGCAGATTATAAATTCCATTACCATCAATTTGCAGAGGAAAGCAGTCATTTATCTAAGGACACAGTTTTACCGTGTGAATGATCAATGCCTAATGAAGACAGGGGAAATGATGGCACTGTGAAATACTGCTCCTTTATCAGAAACAAAACCTTTTTCAGTGAGACTTTCTCTTGCTTTGTCCATAATAGTGTCAGATAGAAGAATCAAATAATAAACAATAGTTTTTGTCATGCCGTACCTCTATAGTCACATTGTACTTAAATGAATACTGTGTAATAGGAACTGTTTTGGTTTTCTAATGGTTAAAAGTAGTGGATTGCTTAAACTTTGGACATTTTTAATGTTTCAAATTGATACTCTTTCAGTGTTTCCCACAGACTTACACTGTATGTGTGGCGGCACTTCCCTTGGGGGAAATATATATGTATATATAATATATATGTAACGTAAATAAAAAACAGCAAACAGGCTTATTAAAAAGGGCAAATTCATTGTCTGCCAGCAGAAGGTGCTTTTAGAGCGGCAGAAATAGGGGTTTCCCCGGTACCAGCTGTAATCAAAGCAGCGCTGTACTCATTAATGCTACTTGATCAGGCATTATAGGAAAGATTAAACGAAAATGACATCAACATTTTTCTGAAGACAGATGGTTCCCTTCAAAACAGATATATTAATATAAAAACTCCCGCAACGCCTTTTTAATTTTGAAACGTGTAGAGCTCATGTTGATTCAATGAAGTCAAAGCCTTTTGGAAAATCTATTTGTGGTGGTCAGTGTTGATATTGTGCTGGCAGCCACAAATAAATCAATGTATGGGAAACCCTGCTCTTTTGTTTCTGCTTCAGACACTTTGAGGTGTCATTCCCGCAGTGCATTGGGGTTCATCCTTTTTTTCCCCATCTCTCTTTTAATCTATTAGCTGTACAAAATGACAGAAGACAATTTAAACAGCTTAAATTGTTAAAGAGGCACAGAACATAGTTACTGTAAGTGGTTCAGATACAGCTGTTAATAGAGAGCTGGTTAGTGAATAGACAGGCACCTTTCCACACTCTCCAGAACATTTAGTTTAACTCTCAGTGTACTTCTGTTTGTGTCTCTTAGGTCAGTTTATCTCTGCTCGGCTCTCTTGATAGGACTGAATAATATAGGAGAGAGAGGCCACTGGCACATACCTGGAGTGACCTCTGTTTGCTTCATATCTTTGCTTAATATCTCCAAGTGCTCGAACTAGTTCTTTTCTTCAGATTGGTCATAATGGAAGAATTTGGGGTGGTTTTGTTGCTGTTGGGCTGCAGCTGATGTCACTGTAAATTGGATGTGCTCATAAATAGATTGTTACTAAGGGAGCATTAGAAGACTGGTGACCATGTGAGGTTTGAGTAAGGTGCCACCTACACAGACGTTTGTAGCTTTTCTCTACCTGATTTCTGCAATTCACCTATTAGTGAGCAGGCTTTTTGGTGCTTTAGATTGACTGAATGCAGTATTGTTAAAATAATGTTTCTGGACGTTAGAACGCTTAAGTTACACAGAACACAGCTTTGATTTATCAATGCCCACTGCAGCACTGAAAAGCTGTAAAAATGTACTGGCATGTGATGAAAACCATGTCCTCATCAAAAAACGTTATCGTGATTTTATAGAGATCAGCAAAAATAATCGCTAGCTGTATCTTAATGCTTGCATTTCATAGTTGATCGAAATGATGAAAACTTGTCTAGCTCAATCCAGTCTTTTGAAATCATGAATAGAGAATAAAATTGAAATAGGACTCATATCGGAATCTGTCTTAACTAAGTCTAGGGATTCATGCATTTTGACAGGGCATTTCAATTACACTGTCTGAAAGAAATGTTGAACGACAATAAAAGACAGGTAACTTTGACAAATATCATTCTTAACATTCAAATGGCTTCTATTGTCATTACGGACGGTGAGATTAAGTTCACCTCATCAGACATGAGTATGACAGGTAACTCAATAGGTTGATGCTAAGCGGCGAGCAGAGGAGATTAGCTGAGCACTGATATCATTATTTGCAGCTATCGGGGATTCAGCATGTAGGCAATTGTAATTTCTAGGCTTATTAGTCCACACTCTGTGCAGGAGAAAAGCCTGGTGATAAAGCTTGCCGCAGACAGCCCAGCATTTTGCCACCAAGTGCTGTCACTTTTACACTTACCAAATGCCAGCAAGCTAGCAGCCTTGTAGTCCTGCCTAATAGAGGTTAAAACAGAGCACTGAGAGGTGCTCATTGATGATCATAACAAACATGTGTCACAAACGCACACGTTTCAGACACTCTTTTTTTGCAGAATCGTTCCTGTTGACCTCAAAAGCAATCATTAACATTCCATGTTTTCATGTTAATGAAGTTGTTGGATTTGCTCTCTGTAATACTTTGCTGTATTAAACTTTTCTGCTTTGATGAAGTCTCTTGATAAAGCTGCTGCCTATGATATCCTGTTCTGACATCTGTCTCTCAAACAGTGTGCTGTGCACAAAGTGGCCCTGAGGGGCCTTCTGTTGGTGCAGTTGTAAGACTAGAGCTCATTGGCAATTCTAACTAATATTCCTTGCTGCTTCTTCGCTAAACTTATTAATGTTTGTGCATGTCCGTTACTTGCGCACAATATAAAAAAGCCTGGAAATGAAGGCCCTTTTGGAGACTGCAACAGTCACCACCTCGTGAAACAACTTCAAAGAGGAGAGACTTAGATGAACGATGAGAGAGGAAGAGGCACCTGAATCCTCCATTGGCCAGCTTTGCACATCTAAATGCAGGCAGTGCTTTAAGTGGGCCGGTACGCACCGGTACTCAGTACCGCCACTTCCAAATATAGCTCTTGTGCGTACCGCCACTTCTCCGTGTGCCCAGAACATGCTTTTAGCGTACCGGTACGCTCATTTGGACATCTGTTTTAATAGAGGTTTTAATCTTTTGCCTGCGTTGCAGCTTTTCAGAGCGCCCTTCACAATGCACGCATCCTAATTCGTCCCACCGAGAGCAGAGACTACATTACCCATACACTCTTGAATTTTACAAGTGAAAAAGCATGCGTCGCTTTTGCCGCTGTCAGTAACAACTCAACGTGGCCGGAGAGGATGTGCAACGCAATTACAGTGCGTTCAAATACAGTGAATAACAATATGTTCTCCTGGCTTCAGACTCTGAGTACTAAAACATCACGGTCAGAATCAGATGACTCGCTGGCTGACACCCCACCAAGCCTGAATGATATCGGTGCATAAATTCCATTACCATCAATTAGCAGAGGAAAGCAGTCATTTATCTAAGGACACAGTTTTACCGTGTGAATGATCAATGCCTAATGAAGACAGGGAAAATGATGGCACTGTGAAATACTGCTCCTTTATCAGAAACAAAACCTTTTTCAGTGAGACTTTCTCTTGCTTTGTCCATAATAGTGTCAGATAGAAGAATCAAATAATAAACAATAGTTTTTGTCATGCCGTACCTCTATATCGGTGCAGGTCAGATGCAAGCTAATGAAGTAATGCAGTAGCTCTTTAAGGTAGGGTGACCAGACGTCCCGAAAAATTTGGGACAGTCCCGAAATCTAAACTGTTGTCCCGAATCCCGAATCTGGCCCTAATTGTCCCGAAAATTATACTAAAGCAAAATCTTGAGTAGTTACTGTCTGATAAACATTAAAAACTGTCTGCGGAGGTTGAGTCGTCCTGCAACCAGCCCCCGCCGGCTGCTCATTGGCTGCAACATCTTTTTTCTAAGTTTTAAAAAAATACCGTAGGCGGCTAGGCACGAATTTAGTTATTCATTTATCTAATTAATCTATATGCACAAAGACAATACGACCTTTTTGTCCCCTTTTTGTTTTAAAGCTTGATGGAGAGAGCGCAAGTTGCTGCAGCTGCGAGGAGGACAGTGATGCACGCGTACAGGAGTGATTGACAGTTTGCGGCACTGTGTAAAAAAATAAGTTTAAGCTTATTAGCGTTAACGTTACAGAAAGGTCTGATTTACGCACTGTTACAACAGTCATTTTTTTTTTTTTTTTTACAATGACATTTGAGTTCATGATTTTAATGTTGTTGTTTCTTGTGGCAAACTAAGGAGTAATGACAGACGGTTGATTTTTGAATAAAAATGTGTTTACCGTATTTTCCGGACTATAAGTCGCACTTTTTTTTCATAGTTTGGCTGGTCCTGCGACTTATAGTCAGGTGCGACTTATTTATCAAAATTAATTTGACATGAACCAAGAGAAATGAACTAAGAGACATGAACCAAGAGAAAACATTACCGTCTACAGCCGCGAGAGGGCGCTCTAATGCTGCTCAGTGCTCCTGTAGCCTACATCATAGCATCATAGAGCGCCCTCTGGCAGCTGGAGATGGTAATGTTTTCTCTTGGTTCTTGGTTCTAAATAAATGCGACTTATAGTCCGGTGCGACTTATATATGTTTTTTCCTCATCATGACGTATTTTTGGCCTGATGCGCCTTATACTCAGGTGCGAATTATAGTCCGAAAAATACGGTAGTTAAGGTTTGAAATTCATTATCTTTTATTATAGGCTACGAAGTCTAATATCATAAGCCCCCCATCCCGTCACCCAAGACCGCAGACACCCCACTTACCCCCCCACCCCGTCCCGTCCCGAATTTAAGGGTATTTTTTCAAAATCCTTTTACACATTTTATTTATGTTAAGTAGCTCTTTCTAGCTCAAGCAAATCCACAAACTAATAAAAGGATTTATTATTTTTTATAAGATCGTCTGTTGACTGCTGTATATAAAAGCCCTTCAATATAGTTGTTGTTACCTCAGGGGAAGAGGGGAGTCATCAAAAAAAAAAAACTATATATATATATATATATATAGGCTATAATAGAGTACCGGCACCTCTTTTGGGCCACTTAAAGCACTGAATGCAGGCATGAACTGAAATGTTGTCCTGGAGGAACAGAGATGTGTGGTACTGTTATTTGGCTGCCAGTGCCCCTCATTACTCGTCATTTGTAGATCAAACAACAGCTTAGCATCTCACAGTCACAGACAGCTTAATCTGGCTCTATCGAGAGACGAGGAAAAGCGACAATGAGCAACAATGGTATTTGTATGTTTTGGAGGCATTTCTCAATTATTTTTACATGCATGTTGTACGATAACCATCAAATATCAGGGTCATGTGGTTGTCATTTTATTAGAGATGGAAACATTTTCGCAACTGAGGGTGGAACAAAAATGACATTCATCAAGATCCCCTGAGAGCTGTGGATTTGATTTTGTCTTCAGGTAATGACATTTCAGAGTAATATCCTATGCAGTCCGGCAAGATGGGAGTGCTCCATACAGCCATAGAGGACCGAATGTGGACACTGGGACAACATAAGTAATCTCACAGAAATTAGAAATGTCACCTTTAAAAATGCCTTTCATATTTCCTCTATTGTGAAGTGTGCGAAAGACCCAACTAACACCCATGAAAGATTAATTATATTTAACAGTATAGAAAACAGTGTTTTAGAGTTTCTTTATTTCCTTTGTACTGGATTTAGCTTTATTTGTTCATTTATGCTTCATTCCATCTGCCTAGTCACTGTTTTGGGAAAACATTTTTTCTTTGTGCATATGCATAAAGTATCTGATGTGTTTGACTGTAACTTAGAGCAAAATAACAGACTGGAGAGATGGGGACAGAGAGAGAGATGAGATGTGTTTCAGTGTGGGCGTATTAGCTGAAATCTACCTTGGTTTACCTCGACTGCAGCAATTATCATTAAGCCCCCTATATAAGCATTCCTCTCAGACAGGGCTGAAAATGCTGTGAGACCCACATATAATATTAGATTAAATGGGCCCCCCAAAAAAATCAATACACAATGCAAATGAAAAGCAGCACAAGTAGCCACTCAGTATGCATATTTTCTGTCAAGTACACTCTCTGACCTGCTGCAGTGCGCTTGCCAGCAAACTCAACACTCTGGAAAATAACAGCTGATGTATTGTAACAGTGCTTCTACTTGCTCCCTTCCCACTATATATACGGTACAATAAACCAGCTATTAACAACCAACGTACTGAACAGATTGCTGGCTCAGATTTTATTCTCTAATTGCATGTATATATAATGTTTGCTTCCTTCCACTGCAACCATAACTGTAATGTTCCAAGATGGCTGAAGCTGTGTTTTTCTGATCTTACGGCTGGTTTTCTGATCCATAAAAAATCAAAGGAATCCCTCTTAAATCTCAAAATATTAGCTGCTGTTTGAAGTAAGAAAAGCTTAATCAAATATCTTCAAGCAAAATTGTGGCTGTTGTTTGTATTTTGTGATGTTCCTGGACACTACTGTTGAATCTTCGGGCCTAGTGGGCCTTGGTCAAGTCAGATCCCCTTTATTTATATAGCGCTTTAAACAAAATACATTGCGTCAAAGCAACTGAACAACATTCATTAGGAAAACAGTGTGTCAATAATGCAAAATGATAGTTAAAGGTCATTAAACAATGCCACCAAAAGCCTCTAACCACACCACTGATGATTATGTTACCATGGCTCAAGTGCGTGAGTTATTGGATCAGCAGAAGGACTTCTATAAACTTAGCTTGAACAGCAAGAAAATCTTGTGTACAGATCATAGTTGACTCTTCTAATAAGAGGATTGATGATCTGTCAAAGCAAGTTTATGAATTCAAGGTGAGTCTGGAAATGACTCAAAAAGAATTTGATGACTTTAAAATCTCTTGTGGTGCCTGGTCAAAGATCTGCAGAGATACCAGGTCAGATCTGGACACAATCTGTAAAAGTTTCAATTCTATCACAGAGAAGGCTGACTATCTGGAGGGCCAGTCAAGACGGAATAATATTGTTGTGGACGGCATTAAAGAGTCTGTGAGAGAAAAAGTGTCTGCTTCTGAAGATAAAGTGAGAAAATTATTCAGTGAAAAGTTACAGTTGGATCACTTGAAAATAGCGCTTGACTGGGCTCATAGAACTGGGAAGCCAGCGACACATTCAGAAAAGCCCAGACCTATTGTGTTCAGATTTCTGCAGCTTAAGGACAAACTGGCTGTTCTGGATAAAGCAAAGAACTTGAAGGGCTCAGGCATTTTCATCAATGAGGACTTCTCTGAAACCGTCCGTCAAAGAAGGAAAGATCTACTCCCTGTAATGAAGGCGGCTCGAGAGAGAGGTGACATTGCATATTTGAGATATGACAAACTTATTGTCCATCCACCAACTCAAAATCCTCCTCAACAAAGGAGGACCAACAGTTAGAGTAAATAAGTAAATATACACTCTATGGACTACTATAATACATCTGATTCTGATTTCAATATTTTTGATTCCTCTTTAATTGATTCTTATAATTTTTATGTTGACCCAGATTTACATTTTTTTTCATCATTTGATACCACAAAACTTTGCAGATTTTATGATGAAACTCAGTTTAATGACTTATATGTTTCAATGCCTTCTAATATATTCTCCACTTTCCACTTGAATATAAGAAGTCTTCCTTGTAACTATGACAAATTTATTCATTATTTATCTTTACTTAAACATAATTTCTCTGTTATTGCTTTATCTGAAACATGGCTTACAGAAGACTCTAGAGAAATATTTAAATTATCAAATTACAATTCAGTTCATTATGAGAAAATAGATCGGGAGGTGGAGTATCTTTATTTTTTTAGACAACTATGAATTTAAAGTTAGGGATGATTTATCACTGAATTCAGTAGAATCTGTTTTTGTGCAGCTCTCTGGTGTTTTTGGTGGAAAAAACGTCATAGTTGGTGTCATATATCGTTCACCAGATTCTGTTGTCAAAGATTTTAATGAATGTCTATCCAGTTCTCTTGATCTGATTAACAAGGAGGATAAACTTTGTTACATCTTAGGTGATTTTAATATAAATCTTTTAAAAAATAATCCAGATACATTTACTGCAGATTTTCTAAATATACTTTATTCTAGTTATTTTTTCCCTCTTATTCATAAACCTACTCGAGTAAAGGAGAATTCAGCAACTTTGATTGATAACATCTTAACTAATAATTTGAGTGAAGGAATGAAATCTGGAGTCTTGTATGTGGATTTGTCTGATCATTTCCCTATATTCCAATTTTCATCAATCAAGTTTAATACAACCAAAAAAAAAAGAAAAGAAAAAGATGCTTAAAAGAATTATGAGCAAGCTAAATATTTCTAAATTTAAAGATATGCTTGCCAGTACATCATGGAATGATCTTTACAAAGAAAAAAATGCTCATTTTGCATATCAAAATTTTATGAAAATTATTAGCGGTAGTTTCAATGAATGTTTTCCAATTATTAGCTCTACTAGGAAATATAGTCAGGCCTTTAGTAAGCCTTGGTTTACAGTTGAAGCTCCTAAGGAAAAAAAAAGTATATTTTTTTGTACAAAAAATATATTTCAAATCCTACACCCCTTACCCGTGGTGCTTATACATCTTGTAGAAATAAATATACTTATTACATTAGATCGTCAAAAAAGAAATATTTCTGTGGGAAATTTAAGAGGTGTTCAAATGATAGTAAAACCACATGGAAAGTTATAAATCAGTTGCTGCATAGATATAAGTCTCATTCAGAATTACCTTCAGTTTTTTATGAAGGTGATAATTCTTTTAATAACTCATTTGATATAGCTCCAAAATTTAATAATTTTTTTGTTAACATTGGACATGAATTAGCCAGTAAAATTCCTGCTTGTAATGGTAATCCACTAGATTACATTATAAGTAATTATCCTTCTATTTCTTTTTTTCAGCATCCTGATGTTCAAGAAATAAGTGATATTATTGATGAAATGAAAACATCTTCAATCGGCCATGATAACATTTCTTCATTGCTTGTCAAACAGATCAAGCAGTTTATTTTGCAGCCACAGGTTTTCATTTTTTCACTTTCTCTGAAAACAGGAGCTGTACCAGAGGATTTAAAGGTTGCCAAAGTTATTCATCTGTTTAAAGCAGATGGCCCTTGTTGATTCAATAATTATGGACCCATATCCATATTGCCTTGTTATATTTAAAAGGATCTTATTCCATCTTGATTCTAATTTAATTCTTCATAAACATCAGTATGGCTTCAGGAAAAGTCATTCCACATCTATGGCCTTGCTTTATTTGATTGACAAAGTTTCCTCTGCATTAGAAAATAATGAATTTACCTGTAGTAGATTCGTCGACTTCTCAAAAGCTTTTGATACAGTCAACCATCATATTCTATTGAAAAAATTGCAAAAATATGGTTTTCATGATGTTACGCTTGAATGGTTAAAAAATTATATTTTAAACAGACAACAGTTTGTTTGTATAAATGGATGCTATTCCAACAAAGCCAGACTACTTTGTGGGGTCCCTCAGGGGTCCATTCTTGGACCATTTTTATTTCTTATTTATATTAATGATTTATCAAATGTGTCAAATATTATTTGCCCAATAATGTTTGCAGATGACACAACTTTAGTTTATTCTTATTCAAATTTTAATTTTCTGATAAAAAAATGTAAATACTGGTTTAACTGCATATGCTACATGGTTCATATTAAATAAGTTATCGCTGAATACAAAAAAATCTAATTATATAATTTTTAGTGGAAAAAAATCATATTCTAAGAACCTCTCAAAAGTCAAAATGGAGACTGTGGAGATATCCCAAGTCTCAACAACACGATTCCTCTGAATTTTTGTTGATGAGAACTTGAATTGGAAAACACAAATTGAATGGGTTAGCAAGAAAATAAATAAATCTATTGGTATAATTAGGAGGATTAGCAATCTCATTACTACAAATTGTCTTCTTACACTTTATTACAGTTTAATTTATCCATCTCTTTCATATTGTAATATAGTTTGGGCAAGCACTTTTCCTTCTACACTTCATAGAATTTTGGTTCAGAAACGTTTTGTCAGGATTGCAACCCGATCAATTTGGTCAATCAGATTTAGGGGTACCAAATTATGGAACAGTTTTTCCCACTTAGCAATAAACTCCTCTTCATTAAAATGTTATAAAAGATATTTAAAAGCCCATTTAACTGCTGTTCTAAATTTTTTATATAGATATTATTCCATTTTTATGTTATGATCATATTTTTTGTTTATTTTTTTTATTACTGTAATCGTCATTAAAATTTGTTGATGTTATGTATATGTATACATGTATGTGCATGTGTGTTTTGTGTGTGTGTTATAGATATATATATCTCACTAGTTTGTTGTTACTTTTATGTAGTAAAAAGTAAAATGTTTATTGTTTTGATTTTATTGTAATTATGTCTATAGGTGGAGGCGTTAAATAAGCCCAGTTGGTTTTTTTTGTCTCTTCCTGCACATCATTAAATTGATAACATTTGTCTTATTTTTGTTCATATATTTTATGTTTTGTTATTATTATTTTTGTCATTTTGTATTTTAAGGTGCAAATATAAATAAATAAATAAATAAATAAATAATGAACAGCTCCAAGCGTGGGGCACTTGTTTTGTGTCAGGGATGTACAAGGATACCACGCCGCAAAAGGAGGCAATTATGTGTGGGGCATGTGTTGGGTGAGCCCATGCCTCTCTTCTCCGTTTTGTGTCCATTGTGTGTGGAATTACCACTGGACTTAAACAGGATGGAAAGAACACTAACAGTGGAGCACAAGATACAGAGTGACTACAGTGCAAACAGATAAGTGCTCATCGCATAAGTCCAACCAGCAGGTCAGAGTCAATATTACCTGTCAGTTTTGAAGATTCAAAACTAGCTCCCAACTAGCTAGCACTTTATTAAGCAAGTTTTTCATCAGGCTAAAGTCAATTAACCTGACTCTCATCATTTGCATTTTCCATTTCAGTTACACTGAACAAGAGCACACATTTACTTATGGTGTGCTTATTTGCAACAAACAAACCATAAGTAGCATTAAAAAAATAGAAAGATCTAAATATCACATTTAAAATAATAAATTAGTTTTAAATGGTAAAATTAGAAAATAGCATAACCTTTTTCTGTAAAGAATAATTGTATAAAGATTTGCTGTTCCGTATTGTGTATAGGGGCTTGTTAGATGAGATTGTCTCATCTATAATTTTCCTTTGTTAGTTTATTTTGCATCTTCTGTGCTTTTCTTTTCCTCCTGGTTCTTGTCATACACCTCAGCAGAGAGCATTTGAATGTATTGTCTGTTATGGTGTGAACTCATTATTGAAAATGTCAGGTCTATACATAAATGTATAGCACTGTGTTTATTATCCCAGACTTCTACTGGAAGCCTCTGGGGAAAACAAAGCAGATTTAAACACACAACAGCCTTAAAAGAGCTGTCAGTCATCCAAACTCTCCATCCCAAACCACTTTTGTAATTGGAAGGGATAGTGTTTCTGAACTTGGTAAAAAAAAAAAAAAAAAAACACTTTGCTAGTGTTGTTCATCAGCTAATGGATATTATTATTATTATTATATATTTTTTTTTGTTTCTGGGGCCATGGTGTAGCAGTTAGGTAATGTGCTTATTATGATGCATGGTGTTCACATCCCATTTCCGAGTCATCTCCTAAATATGTTTTTGACATGTCTCTTTAATATATAGGTTTTATTGAGAAATGTGAAGGAATGTATTGCTGAACTGAGCTTGAACAGTCTACATGAGATCAATTTAACATACCTATGAGCATCATGCATGCAGCTCACCCCTGTAGAAGTGTGTTAACCCAGTGTTCCCAGCATAGAGCCACTTTTCTTCTGTCGTGGCATTGTCCATTCACACCCCCTTGGCTCTTAAAGAGTCATATCCTGCTCTGTTTGGCTAAAGAAGACTTTCTGTCTGTATAGACCCTGTAACCCCTCCTTCTTGTTCATCACAATGGGAGACTTTAAGCTTGGACACTGGTGATGGGGCAACAGGACGGACCACCAGCACACTTGGCCACCGCATGTCCCATAATCGGAGAGCAAAACAAAAGCACATTGAGGCCTCCCAGCCTATCCATTCTTTTGTGAGATGACCCTAAGGTACTAATGCTGACAAGGCACCACAGAAGCACTTCCTGTGCCTCGACCGGAAAGAAATTTATCACCCGATCCTTCAATAACACATCCGTTGGAGCTGGAGATGGATGTCTTATGAGATGACTCTGTAGATGCTTGGTAATTGGTGGTCAATTTTTTTGAGTCTGTTTTTTATACAATGGGTCCTGTTATTGCCTTTTTTTTTCTTTTGTCCCTCTGTCCGCCTCTCTAATATATGAGAATTGGTGGGGGAGCTTCACTGTCCCATTGGCAGATATCAGGAGAGCTCTGTCTTACCCTGCCTGCTGCAGCTTCACCCTTTGTTGGGCAGCTCTAATAGGATTAAAATGGGTTTGCTGGTCTATCAGGAAAAGCTCCACACAAGCCGAAAATGGATGCATCTCTTGGGGGACATGTCATTGTTGTGTTTCGTCCAGCCATAATGTTTGGGGTAAACTCCTGGTGTCCTGGCGTGGAGGGGCAGAGAGAAGGCATTGCCTAAGGTCAAGCCAAGGGAAAATCCCAGGATTATGGTAACACTCATTACAATGCACACAAAGCCAGTGGGACCAGGAAAAGCACAAATAGGGCGCTTAAGTCAAACAGCATGGGCCAAAGGATTCTCTCCTTAACACCGACATTGATTAGGTTTGGCCCAGCTAGAACCTGTCTCCACAGTGTATACGGTGCAAGATGCAGGTTTATCAATGAATATGCAATTGATTATTTGGTCACACTTCTCACTATTAACTTCAACTTTTGCCACAATAAACTACTAATTACTGCTTATTAATAGTTAATAAGATAGTTGGGAAGTTTAGATATGGGATAAGATTAAGGGATTTAAAATACAGTCATGCAGAATAAGGCAGGGAGGATCTATATATAATATTGTAAGACATTTTTGTATTCACTCCGGCTGTCCAAATCAAAACAAATCAGTTTTTTTCAATGTTAAAGTTCTGACTGTGTTGATCTGTATTTTAGAGGCCCAAAGTTATATTCACACCAACCTGTTATTGAGACAACAATGAGACCAATTTGCATACAGATGAGAGTGTACAGAATCTGCATATTTCATTGCTTTTCCAACAGCCACTGAATTTGGCAAATGCCCAATGTCAGAGAAACCAAGCATTCTGACCCACAGAGCTGTAAATATACTGAGGCTGTCACAGAGTGATGTTTGTGTTGGTTTCAGCAGGCCTCTTGAGACTACCTCCTGTGGAAAATATGACTTCACATGTTGCATATGAATATGACAGCAGCATATTAAATATATGATGTTTTTTGTCCTTCAAAACTAGCGAAGTTTGTTACATTAAGAACATTATCTATAATTGTGGTACAATTTCCATGTGTACAATTTCCACCTTACAAATACATCATTGCATAATGTCTCTTTTCAATAATGCTGTTGTAAACTATTGTAGATAAAATATGTACTGTAGCCAATGGGCTTTCCTCAAATAACATATCATCACCACTCACCTACGTACTTTCATAAGGACACATTATTCTAGCAACTTTTATCCTGCCCCATCCAAATATCATTCCAGTGCCTAATTCATTTTGTTTGTATATCACCTTATCCAAGACTAATTTAAATGTTAAATTTACTTTTTCATTTAAACTTAAACTAAAGCTTTTTTTTTTTTCTTTTTAAAATAAACTATTGCACCTGCTTTTGTCTGACTGCATTGCAGCGGTTACTAGTGGTTCCTATACTATTATATATTATACTATTCTTATATATTTATTTTATATTATACATTTATTATTTATAGTAATATGTCTAAATATGCTAAGTTTATATAATTAATTTAAATTAATAAAATATTTTAAGATGATCACAAGCTGAGAATGTCACATATTTTGGTGGTGAAGCATAGTGTTGGAAATGCATATGCTATAGCTGTAATGGCAATGAATCGATGCACGTAGCTTACTCCTGTTGCATACTGTATGTTTCTTACCTTAGACCCATAAATGTCCTATAACTGGCATCCTTCCTTGTGCTACAGAGGTTTGTTTGTTTCTGTTATCCGGATTAGATCATAACATTCTTAAATGATTCTCAAATTGCTTTTTCGAGAATGGCAGGATACTGAAAATGTACATAAACGGAGCACGAAGGGGAGAAAATCTTATTTTACCCTGGGACTGATAGGCAGGCAGGCCACATTTCCATAGCTTTAAATAATGTCAATCTGGGCAGTCCCCGGATTGAAGCCCCTGCTGCAGGCGCCGCAAGGCACAATTTTGCCTTTGCCTACAGTCTGATCATTTTCAGAGCTACTGGCAACTTGCTACTGGGAATTTTCTGCCTGTCTTATCACTTGAGCTCAGCGAAGTTCACTGCAGCTAATCGGAGCCGGGATCACTCACTCAAGGATTGCACAATCATGTTTTCCCCTCGCCTGTGACAGCTGTCCCCTGCCCTCATTAGCAATGCAGATGAGTCTTCCTAATAGGTTAATGTGGAACACCCGAAAATGAGGTTTAATCCCCCAGTGAAATAATCGAACACTGGGAAATTCCTTGATGTGGAGAGATAGAGTCATCGGCTGTGACTCAATTAGTCCTCACGCCGTTCGGTCTCGTGGTACCTTGTGCCCTGTGTCCCTAAATGGTGTGCAGTGCACTGACGGCAAGGTATGTGCTGAACACGACTTTGCGAGCTGAAGCTGCAGGGACACCAAGGGCAGTCATAATACCCACCTGACAAACCTCATCCCCTTATTTATTCCCCTTTTAGTCGACCCACCACTGATGTCAACACACACACACACACACATGCAAATTAAATGAATAAACACATAGCCGTGGAACCTGCAGTGCAGTGATAAGTCAGGCACTGTGTGCTGGCTCGGCCACAACAGCGCTGTTTTCAGCCTAATTGGAACTAAGTTGCAGACACATGTGGGAGCAAATATATGGCTATATTCATATGCACGTTCCCCTATTTGGACATGGCGCCTATTTAAATATAAATTGAACTGGGGCTGCTCAAACTCAATACAACTGATCAGTCTAATGTCAAACCCAGTCTTGCATTAGATATAGTGGTTATTATAGCCTCCTTTTTTTATTTAACAAGTAACTGCACACTGGTCATGCTCTGCCGCAGTCAAAATAAAGCAATTCCGTTATGCTGGTCAGTCAATTAGTGGTGAGTGGAGAGTGTCTGCGATGTAGGCTAGGACTGCCGAGGCCACTCTTGGACTGTTAAAATGGTGAGTCTCCCCATGACCACAGCCTCTCTAAGACAAGACAAAACATTTCCGCAGTACTCTTTTCCTAGGAGATTGTCAAGAGAGGTTGTGCCTCATTTCTCAAAGCAGGTAGCAAGTAATAAAAAGTCCTCTTTCAAGTCGTCGTACATTAGCAATCCACCGAGAAAAGTGAGAGCTTCAAAAATGAGTGCTGTTGTAGAGGGGAGGGGTCCGTCAGATATCACAATTACATCCTGTGTGTCTTGTGAAACAAAAGCTGAAATCAATACAGAAACAAACTGCACAATCAGCCAGGGCTTGCTATCACGGCTGGAGTGGAATATGCAAAAACAGCAATTAAATGTGTTAGCATACACACTGTTTTCCATGATATCGGGGCATCTGTAGCATTAGCGAAGCGACTCCTTAAGGATAATGGAGTCACGAAATGAATGTGCAATCTAGCTCTGTGTTTTCATCATTAGCTGGAGACAACTCCACTAACATCTCCCAGCGATGCTGGGTGGGAAAGAGGAGAGAAAGAATTTATGTGCCCTCGCATGCCAAATTAATTCTTGTCTTGACATCTTAATTCTCAATTCTTGTGTGTGGTCAAATCAGCCCTTGATAGAAAAGCAATCAAGCAATTATTCCTAAATTATATTTGGCCAACACACACTGATTGGTTATTCTTTTCTTATTGGCTAAGCTCATTAATTCTGAGCAGCTTGCTTGTTATGCCTGTGCCGTTACTCCTTTCCTTCGTTTCTCCCCTACCCCCTCTTTCTCTCGCTTGCTTGCTCATTCACCCTCTTCCCATTCTGTCTTCTGCCGTTGCCTATCTTCTGTTGCCAGCCCTGCCAATGTTTCAAGATGACACACGTTTTAGAGACTCCTCCCCCCCACCCCGATCTGTGGCATTGTCTCCTCCACCAATTACCATGCCCATCTCTGATTAACTTTGATGTGGAACCTAATGAGATAAGGTCGACCGTCGAGGCAGTGGCTGATAGCTGCCTCATTTATGCCTGTGTGCAGCATTGCTGAGCCACACTGGCTAATGAGAGGAGAAGGGGAGTCTTCGTCACTTCATCAGTCTCACAGGAGTACCGCGCTATCGCTGCATTCGGAGACACTCCATATCCATGCACATATGGCCATAAAAAGAAAGCCAAATATTCTTCAAGAGTTTGGGAAGCAGGAACAGACTCTCCACTGTCTCGCACACGTCATCTTTGCCTGGTTAATGGCTGTACTAGGGTTTAACGGCCATGCTAATTGCTAGAGTATTTTGGTGTGTGTGCTAACAGAAGCCTCTACCCTTATCTACTGCTCCAGCATTAAAACCTTATTGTGGCACATCTGGGCGCCCTGTAAATCCTGCCTGTACAAAACAGAGAGCTGTTATTGCATTGTTTGTAGTCTTCCATTAGCACTTGGAAGGTCTTGGGAACGGCACAAATATTCCACTGGCAATCATTATACCATCCTCATGCATTGACCTCTGTTAATCAAATCTTAATTATGGATTTCTTTAATGTTTTCCTTTTATTTAATTTTTTTATACATGCAGACATAATGCATTAAATAGGTATTTATTTGTCAGAGTAATTTTGTTATTATTAACATTGACAATGGTATTATTTCAATTATTTGTAGAAATAAATACTATGTAACATTAATTTAGGTGCTTTACTCAACAAATATTAATAATTTGTATAAATTAAGGAGTATGTTATTACATTTTTGGTAATACTTTTCATTGGTTTAGATTACCTATTAATAAACAATACTTTTACAGCAAATTTTAATCTTAGTTAATGTTAATTTCTACATTTACTAATGCATTTTTTTTAAAAAGGGTGTTGTGTAGTTAATGCACTGTGAACTAACAATGAACAAACAATAAACAATTGTAATTTTGTTAACTAATATTAACAAAGGTTTATTAATGTTGTAAAAAATATATTTTGCTCATAGATCATGTTAGTGAAAGCTTTAATGTTACAAATTTAAAGGCATTATTTGTCATACTTTTATAAAATCAATATTGAAATTAATATTGTATTCTCAGCTTTCTCCCTTTTATAGTCCAGCGACCCTTTGTTGAATAAAGACACTTTTTATATATCGTTTAAGCCCATTATATAATATACAAATGTATATTATTATATAAATACCGTAATAATGTTTTTGCATACTTATAATGATTTTTAATTTAACGCATATACATTTTTAACAAAGTAAAATTTAATTGAAAAAAGAAATAATAATATAATAATAACAAATTATATTACATATATTAAATATATTACAACCAGGACATACAGTTGAATCTTTTATCAACTTTTATTAGCCAGATGCTCTATTATTATTATTATTATTATTATTATTATTATTATTATTATTATTATTATTATTATTGCCTAAAATGTAAAGAGAAGTGCAATCCCCAGTGATGTGTGGCTTTTGATTTGGATTATAAATGTAAATAAAATATCTACATCTAGCACACACTCGAGGTAAATGGGCAGAGCATGAATGCAGCTCTGTGAGCTGTGGAGAGCCCTACAGACTTTAAAGCACAGGCCCAATTAAGCTGTGCCTCATCAGCTGGAAGAGAGAGACATACCCAGAGCTGAAGACTAAAGATAATACTGATTTACAAAGCAGCTGCTTTTCACTCGGTGTAAAATTAGAGCCCAACATCTTGATAACACCCAGAAAAAGAAGAAACCTCCAAACAGAAGAGAAAAAGAAGAGTTACGCAAATCAGCCAAATAAAGGCCTTCCTATTCAACACAATTAATGGTGTCCTTTTTGTGTCCTAATTATACATCAGTGTGTGTGTGTGTGTGTGTAAGTGTGGTTGTTGGGGGGATTTTTTCTTTATCTAAATTGTAACCAATTAAGGACAAAGCAGTGCCCTCTAGCTTCCCAGAAAAGGAGTCGCGAGCATAAAAGGAAATTGACAGTCGACATTCCGATTTCATTCAAGGAGGCAATTTCCTAATGCTAATCACCATCTGCAGATGTTGTCCGCTGATATATTTCTCTACATTCATTTTATTTTTTTCATCCCAGCTGCGACCATGTAAAATTTGTGACAAAGGCAGATAGCTCAGTGCTAAGATGCTTGCACCAGGTTTGTAGAGTTCAACAAGCCAGACAGCTTTCTGTCTCCCATACTCTGGCTCTGTCTCTCTCACTCTCTGATAGTGTATATCATCAGAGCTTACTGTCTGAACCGCTGAATGAAAGGACTCTTACTAGAGGTGTTGAAAAATAGCAGCTCACTGCATGTCTTTGCACAGATATGGAGGCAGATGTGATCTTATGTGAGCAAAATATGAGTTGTTTAGAGTTTTCCCTTTTTATTTCAGAAATGGACATTTAATTGCTTCAGTGTTTATAGAAAATTATTATTTGTTTATTTTTTACGACTTTTAGATCATTTACATATAATTGCAAATAAAAAAATCATTCAATTGTTCACTTTATATTTAATTACTTTTATAATTGTATTATTTTTATTTAGATCATTTAAATATATTGCAATTAAAATAATAATAATTTGCTTCCACTAAACATATAATTTCAAGTACTGATTAATTTCTATCTTTTAATTTTAATAACGTAACCAAAATAGTTACAAAATGTATATTAATGAAAATACTGTAATTATAATATCATTGAATAGTATTGTTAATATTATATTAATACTATTATTGTAATAATGGTAATATTCGGCTATTACAGGCTTGCTGTTATTTTTGGAGAATGAGGGTTAAGAGCTCTTGAACTACACACTTATGAAATCACCACTATGAATGAAGAAACCTTTCTGAAAATACATGCAATTACCGAGATCCATTATTATATAACAACATTTTAAATAATAATACTTTTTTGAAAAACATTATTGTTGTGCATTTTACATAGTTAAATTCAGCATGTACAAATTGTGAGAATATACGTGTACCATGACCTTGTACATTTGTGTTCTTTTGGTAAAATTCTTGGGACAAAAATGTGTCTAGGTTTTTGGCTGCGACGCTAAAAAATAATCTTTCTTTTCTCACTCTCCTTTCAGAATCACATTTGTTCCTTTTATACTTTCTGTTTGGATTTTGGAGATAGCAACCACTACAGCAGTCCCAGCACTTACAATACCAGACTCTGTTTTGAAACAATTGTGACTCGTGGCCTCTTCAAGCGTGCTAAGCGATCAAAAACAGGCCAAGACAAACAAGGCCTGCAGCTGTCCACAAAACAAAACCACAGATAAATACTCAAACACGTCTGGGCCAGCGGAAACGGCTTGGCTCTAGCCTGGCCCTGAAAGGACCCATTGTGCTCCCCAAAACAGCACAATGTCACGCAGCCCTCATTTGAGAGAAATTTTGATTTACCACCTCTTTCATTCGCATAGCGCCATGGCGGTGGGAGTGAGAAAAAAGGAGGAAAATACCCACCCTGCTGGAACAGAGTGGAACGGCTCCAACCTCCCTCGCTCAGCCCGGTTTTACAACTGGATCTCTATCATCTTTCAGCAAGAGATACTCGACGTGTCGAAAACATTTAGACAGGGTGGCTGCAGAAGGATGAATTTGTTGGACTGCAGGTTAGATATATATGGCACACCGTAAGAAAGGATAGCGTAAGCGAAGACACTGAGGACACTGTAAATATGTCCTCTCATTCATGTGGGCAGTCCAGCAGCAGGAACACAAAGCCTAATTTAAAAAAAAACCCAGACACAGCGCAGCTTTAGTGGGTGTCAATGACGACCTATTAAGAAATCTTTATAGGGACCTGTCCCAACCCACTGTCATGTTTCTCTCTAGCACACACACACATGCATACAAATCTTCCTCATGCATATGGTTTTCCCTTCGTGCGTCCTCCCAGAGCCACTGCTCCAAGACAGCAGTAGTCACTTCTATTAGTGCTTGTGTGGCATGTGTGGCCCCTGGGGTCAGTGGTAATCCAGAAGGAGTTTTCACATTGTGTTTTGGGACATGGGGTCAAACTGTTTGAAACGAGGGGGTTTTGTTAGACATCCATTATCCAGACCTAATGTATTGTCTTGATTTATTGGGAGCCTGAGGCTCTCCACCACAATACTGCGGTGAATGCCGTAGACGGCAGTAAAATGCAGAACAGCTCTTAGTTTCCGTGGGAAGTTAAGCAAAATTATTTTATTTTTAAATTGAAATAATAATAATAATCACACTGATTTACTAAATGTTTGAGAAGTGTAATAAAAATCAAAAGCTAGATTAATTAAAACTAAAGATTAAAAGTTAATTTCTATTTTGGAACCATTATTTTATTTTATTTTTTCCATTCTGCGTTCCTTAAGAAACTTTCAGCGAACAGTTCTTAAAATCTTAGTGTGAAGAACATTTTAATAATCAAAGGAGCCTTTTACTTCTATAAAGAACCTACTGAGCAGTGGAAAGGTTATATAGATATTTAAGGTTCTTCACTGAACCATAGGCAAAAAAAAAAAAAACCTGTACTTCCACACTGTAAGGAATGTGATAAATCGTCAGTTTTGATTTTGCCTTTGTTCTAGTCTTGCTATGTATTGTGCGTAATTAATGCTAATTATCCTGCTTTAACAGAAGAGAATGCAGGGCTCATTAAAACAATCTACTGAAAGAATTTAGACTCCACTTTACCTTATTTGACAAGTTATCCTTCATGATTTCAGTAGGATTTTTGCTCCTGGCATCATGCAGAATGACAGAGCCGTGATTTTATATCATCTTCTGAAGGCTGAAGGTAAACAGGCTCTAATTATACAGCAATCCCCCTGCACAGGCTAGGAAATGTCAGCCTATTACTTCACTGCGAGTTTCAAATGCTCAAGATAATGACCAGTTACTAATTGGTGCTTATACTTTAAATCGGTTAGCATGGAATATAATTGCAGCTATTATGGTGGTAAATAATCCCTGGAAATTAGCATCTTTTAGCAAAAACTCATCCTAAACAGTACTACAGGGGAGAAAGGGTCTTGGTGTTGACAGAGAGATGGTGTGATTTTTCATTAGCTTAAGGTTCCCAGGGGCAAGGGTGTTGAGACCCTGTATTGGCCACGAATTAATGTTCTGGATGGGCCATGCTTGTTTGTGAGCTTTCTTCTATCAGCTGTCGATGTATTAAGTGTAATGGGTGGCCCTATTATTTTTCCTATGTGCCTGTGTGCTTGCTTGCTCAGGAAGAGCTGGAAAAAGGCTCCCAGTTTACAAGAGATTGAGGTGGGGGACTTTATATATACTCTTAAAAAATAAGGTTCCAAAAGGCGATGCCATAGAAGAACGTTTTTGGTTCCCCCAAGAACCTTTCTTTGAATAGTTCTTAAAAGAACAATTAGTTTCTACATGTGAGGAGTTTTTTTTTTTTTTAAATCAGAAGAACCCTTTTCCACTGTAAATTAGCCTTTTGTGCAATTGAAAGTTTCCATGGACCTTAAAGGTCCTGTGTGGAACTAATGATGTCAATAAATAACCTTTATATGCCAGGCTTGGCACCAGAACAGCACTTTGGAGGCTGACAGGAGAAAGCATTGTCGTTTGACCAGAGCGGTAGGGAGCATAAACCCCACCACCATACAGCACCAACACCACCGCTGTCTGTCTGTTTACACCCAAGTCACGCTTGTGTGACACCCCACTTTGCTGTGCTTGTTTGAACTGTCCCACCCAATTAGCACTAATAAGTGACTCGGTAAGGATGAGCAAACATGGTGTATCCAATCCTTCCTTGTGCCCTCCCTGACACTTAGTAGCCCATGAAAATCCCCAAAAGAGCACAACCCCTGCTAATAGACAGAGAAAGCCAAACACATCTCGTTTTCTGAGCAAACAAGTGCCAGTAAAGAGGCAAATTAATGACAAGTCATTTGAAGGGGTTTGTCGGGGAAATGATTTTGCCCACGTCTCACCGCTGAAGAATTGATTAGGACATGCTCAATCAAAGTACCTGAATCAATAAAGTAGCGCAGAGAGAAGAGAAAAGACATGCCACAGCTTAATTTAGATACCATACTAATCTGTCAGGTGGAAATGAGCAGTATTGTTAAGATAGAAATGTTGACTGAAGGTTTTAGTGCCTATATTCACTTACAGTTTGCTTCTTTACCAGGCATCATACTGTAGCCCATGCTATGAGAAAGCAATAGAATATATAGGGAAAGTATTTAAAGGCTATGAATTATGTGTTTAAAAGTCTAGAATGGTATACATTTGTGTGTGTGTGTGTGTGTGTGTGTGTGTGTGTGTGTGTGTGTGCGCGTGTGTGTGTGTGTGTGTGTACAAATATATATTTTTTTAAAAAACACTTTATAGTATGGTTTCATTTGCTAACATTAGTTAACTACATTAGTTAACATGAACTAACAATAATACTTCTGAATCTTAATGTTAATTTAAACATTCACTAACACATTATTAAAATCAGAAGTTATATATGTTAATATTATTTAATGATGATTATGAACAAACATTCATACAACATTCATACAACAAACAAGATAATATTTTATATTTGGGGAACAGCCTAAGACCAGCTTTATTATGCCCTTTTGTGTTAAATTTGTTATATTTGCTCAAATTTATAGCTTTAAGAATAATTTTATAATTGTATTATTAATTGTCCTGGACTTATTGACGCATTATAATTAATTTATTTGTAAAGTTATTTGTAAGTTATTGCTAGATTAAATGGAACAGGTTGAGGATTCAGCATAGGGTATTACAGCTATTCAGCACTGATGTTTTACAAGTTAGTAATGCAAACTTCTGGTCCAAGGTAAATCATAATATCTTATATGCAGTTGAACTTCCTTGTTCTTTCTCACATGTTTGTTTTTGTTTTTCCTCTGGTTTATTCGCGCCAGAAGTTGGAGGGTACTGCAGGCAGACTGAAGCATTATTTTAAACATGGTTTTGCAGATTAGCACACTTGCCAAGCCCTATGGAAGGCCCTTAATTGATTTCCCTTTTGACTGTTTACCTCAGCTGTAAGGGTTCCTGGAGCAGAGTGACAGCAGTGTCCTCCGTGTGCCGTAGCTCTGTGCAGCCCGCCAGCAGCCCTGCCAAGTGCCTCATTAGTATTCCACGCAGTGGCATTTGCCAGCCTGAGTGTTGCCTTGGCAACACTGCCCACACAAGTGATGATAAATGAGGCTTTCAGTCTCCTCTCCCTGTCTCTTCTGCTCCTCGAACCCCAGAATGCAGTGCTGAGGAGGCCATGGCCAGTGTGCAGTTCTTCCTGCTGGAGGGACGGCCAGAAAAAGTGGGTAAATTAGGGTTTATACGATGCCGTTTATTTGAGTGCGAGTGTGGAAATAAAGATGTAGTTATATAGTTATACAGACTATAGCTCAGTGAAAGATTGATTTGAGGACAATAGTATTTCTATTTATATAAGAGTAGTTATTTTTAGTATATATATATATATATATATATATATATATATGTTTGTGTGTGTGTTTGTTTTTTTATGACTACTTAAATTCACAATGAGGAGAATTAAGATTACTTAATTTTTTTTTATTTCATGCCATCTGATTTCTAGTAAAACGTGCTGCTATTTTAAAACAGTTTTCACTCAGAAACTGCAAGTAAACTTCACAAATATTAAACATGACATTTTGAAGTAGAGAGACTGAAATAGTATTTGCTCATAAAATATATATATACATATTTGTATACTGTATATACAGTATATATATATATATATATATATATATATATATATATATATATGTATATATATATATATATAGAGAGAGAGAGAGAGAGAGAGGGAGAGGGAGAGAATGATATTTCTCCTCATGTTCATAATTACCTGTTTACAACTGCAGTATGCTTTATATCTTTGCTCTACTAACTTATTTCATTTCAATAAGGAAAAAAGACTAATTTATAAAATACATTTCAGATAAAAAAAGGCAGAGCCTAGTAATTAGATGCATTTTCCTTGAGACGAAAAGAAAATTATTTGAAAGCGGAACTCATCTTCAGTGATATCATATTGCACAGAGACAGACTGTAGCTGGATGTGTTTCGGGATCCTCTCCTGATCCCGTGGTTATCATAATTAGCATAGATCAATCTAAGGAACAAAAAATATGAATTTAGGGAAACAACATTAAAGAATAACAAATAATGTTTTTTGGCACACTGGGTATTTTGTGTCATAATGTGTTAATTGTTTCACATTCAAAACATAATCATTAAAAATGTAAACATTTCAAAATTAGCATGAAGAATGAATTAATTCACATTCAGATTAGATGTGTTACAGCATTAAATGTTTTCTGGGAAAGTTTGCTTTTAACACTGTCACCAACACCAGACATTAAAGCAATGAAATTATGAACTGTGAAACACGTTCTCCCATATGTTCACAGTATAAAGCTAAATTATATATATTATGAGTGCAGTGCAAGCAGGCACACAATGTTGCCATGTTCAAGCTATTTTGCTTTAGACTGGCATACATGTATGAGAGGATGAAAGAGGAGATATATTCTTCACACTCACAAATCTTCCTCATCCCGTTTAAGCAAAGTAAGCCGAGTTATTGGTGTGTTAGAGAGAGGGGCCTGAGAGGCTGGTTGAGATGAGATTCAAAGGCACTTTATTAAGAGTGAGGGGAAATGATCCACTGAAGTATCTCTCCTTTGTTTGTGTTGCAAATACTTCATTTGGCTGTGCAAATAATCTCTCTCTCCCCCTCGGATAATGATGCTTCTTCCCATCTCTAGGAATTTTATGATGAAACTGAATACTCTAAAACAATGAAAAAATGCATATCTCCTTTCTTCATTACAGTATTCTTTCATCTCTTATGGCAATGTATATTGTATATGGCAACTTATATTAAAGCATTTTAGCTTGAATTGTTTTCACCATGCATAAAACCATTCTATTATTATTATTATTATTATTATTATAGTAACACAAGGAAATTTTATTATAAAGTTATTAATCAATAGTAACAGCAGCATTAGAACAAAACATTATATTTGAGCAATATTATTATAATGTTTCTTTTTTTTCTTTTTTTTTTATGTTTCAGCATTAGGTGGCCTAATTTTTTCAAGGACATTTGCCTCCCTTAAGATGTTGTGATTTTACACTTTTGAGAACATACAATACTATGACAAATGAGAAAACCATTACTGAGGCCACAACATAATTTTATTGTTTACTTAAATACAATGCCAACTTAATTTCAGGACAGAGTGATCACACGTTAGCTTTTTGATGAGTTCAACATTCTTGAGAATATATGCACTATATATTATGTAATGTATTGTAATGTATTACACTATACAGTACAAATTATGGCTGCAAAGACCAAACTTAAAAAAAAGAAAATACACACAATAACGAATGTTTGATAATTCCTATTTATTATAGAAAAAAGATAATAGATCTCTGGCAGATGAAATCAAGCCTGATTAAACTTCTCTAGGACACTAAGAAGTGATGACTTCAAACAGACTGGAGACAATTGGCGAGTGTGAACCTCAGCCTCTAGTGTCAACCTAACAGAGTGGGAGTAGCCGGAGGGGGCCGAGGGGGAGGCCTTGTCTATTAAAAGATAAATGTATTTTTTCAATCCATTATTCATGGCAGGGCAAAGCATGGAGTCAGGGCTTAGCACTGCAGAGGAGCCCACCCGTACCGGCCCTCCCAGACCCCCACACTACGATAGAGGCCGAGCCAGCGACAGCTGGGAGAAGCAGAGAGAAAGGTTGAGAAGAGGGAACTGAGAAAGGTCAAAAGAGAGAGGAAGAGACACAAAGAAGACACAAAAAGGTTTTCTGGGATGGGAAAAAAAAGGGAATGAGGAGGAGCGAGATGACGCAAGTAAAAGGCTGCAAAGCACTCAGACACTTTTGAACTCTCTCTTAGTTCTGCCTATAAACAACAATAACATGCTCATTCTCTTCACACACAACGCATTTCATTTTCATTTATTTTCTGCATGAAAGGTTTGAGCAGATATTTCTAAAATAGAAATGGACTCATTGCAGTTTGTGCTGAGACAGTGGCATCATCGTCTGCTGGGAAAACAGATTAGAAGTGGACTAAATATCTTTTGTCAGTAATCTTTAAATTAAACGCAGCTCTGATGAGCAGCAAAAATAATATGTCAAACATTTTTAGACATCTGAAAAAGTGGCTGGAAGAGTTTCTTTCCCCGTGTTTTCACTTTTGTAGTAGCAGGTTTATAAAGTCCTATTAAATCTAAACATTACATTACTTCTAATTGCATGCAATTAAAACACTGCTGGACGAAACAACATCTGAACATTCCTTCTCACGCACTTGAACTTGCAAGAGCAAAAACTGATCTATGTTAGTCCAGCTTGATTTGTTGTGCTTTGTTGAAAAGGGGCAAAGGGGTAAATATGGTCAAGATTGCAAATTTGCTTATTTAATTACTGACCTAGAGATAGAGAAGGATTATATGCTTCTTATATACAATTTCTTATTCATATGAAATATGACATTTCTAAAATGTTGTAAAAACATTGATTATTTCTTGGTTTTCAAAACTTCAAAACTAAGACATAATGTGGTTTCAGACATTAGGACATATTAAAAATGGTACAAAACTGACCACAATCACACACACACACACACATATTTATATATATATATATATATATATATATATATATATATATATGGCGGTAGATGACAGATTGGGGGAAAATTATTCTTACCTGTTCTAATTCTAAGCATACCAGAATTGTCTCATGATTGGTGATAATTGAGCACATGCTGCACAATTTATGTGTTTCCTGCCAATGGCCATTTAGCAGGCCTGTTTAACTGAGGCTCTGATTATAAGCTTCTCTGAGACGAATGCTGCTCTGCCACCCATCCTTGGGCCCCAGCTTGCAGAGGCCACATGTTCTCAGTATGGAGCACAAACAGTGCCTTTACACAAAGAGACACATCCATCAAACCAATACAAACATTGCTCCAATAGGAGAACGTGCATATGCATACGTTAAGTGGATGTTAGATTTATGAACTTGTTTTCTTTAGGAAACTTTTTTTGTATAATTTTCACATCTATATTATTTATTTGACATTTATTACTTTTTAAAGTCATATATATTGTTACACTTCACTGTATTCAAAATATCCAGATACATGTTCAATGTAAAACACTAATTAAGATTTCAAAATGACTTGCAAAAGAACAAATGTTAAATATCATTCAATTTACGTAGTAGCCTTTCTTCAACAAAAGTGCTACTTTGGAGGTACAGGGAAACTTTGGTACAAAAAGAAGACATATATTGGCATAAAATGCACACCCACAGTCGAAAGAAAGGAAACGCAACATTACATGAAGAGTGGGCGGACTGAACAAGCCGCCATGCTGAGCACATTTGTATTTACACAAGAGAGCACAAGGGTGGGAACAGAGAGTGCAGGGGCTGGAAAATATGTGGAGCATCAGAGGGGGGTTGTTTGTGTGTGTTTGTGTATGTATGGGTCACCATGCCCATTTTCGCTTTTTAGTGTTGTGGGCAAAGCGAATTGCAAAAACAAAGCACGCTCATATTTGGGCTTTGACATGTCAAGGATTACTTGTTCCATTGACTGTGCTGCCTATTATCTGCTTATCACTCTCTGCTCTTTACTCTCTTTCTTGTCTCTGCTCAATGGCTTCCTCTCACTGTCCATCCAACCCCGTGCACACACACACTCACACATTTGCTTGCTCCCTCCCTCCTGATTCTCTATCTTTTAACACTTACAAAACTGAAAAGATTCGGTCTGGGCTGGGATCAGGCCACCTGGAAGCTGCAAAGGAGTTTGGCATCTCGCCAGTGGCCAGCTGTAGTATTGTGCTCTCCGTTGCCGTCTCAGTTCATTCCAGGCATTGGCGATTGTTGCCATCCCTGTTTACGGCCCATCGCCTCTGTAGCCTAACCGGGCTCCCCAGGGCCGATTGTCCCTGGCCTTCTCTTGTTTAATGCTGTTTTGCAAGTTATTAAGCCCTGGAAGTCTATTAATCACAGTTCAGGGGCTGTGGAAGCCCACACAGCGGCGGCTGGGGGAGGGGCAGCGGACAGGCACGCTCGCTGTCCTGTAAAGGCTTAGATGGTGGTCCATTCAGATCCCTAACGAGATCATTACCACTAACTAAATACAAATCTGACCCCTTTGACCCGCTGGGAAATTACGTAGGAGGTCCCTCGCAGTGTGGGACATTAATATGCCATCCCGACATCCCTCCCTTTTCCTACCGCCCATCCCACCTGCACCTCCCCCAGTTTTTACTCTTCCCCTTTCTCTCTCTCCAGTGGCCAGAAAACTAAACCTATCATCAAAAGAAGTCTAATCACTGCTGTGATTGTGGTAAACCAAGCCTGACAGACATTTTACTGAGACCTCAATAGAGCACATCAGTGCAACCTCCAAACCCTACCTCCACCCCCCTCGCTGGCGCTCGTATTTTCTTGCTTTTTAAAGCGGGAGCCAATTGGCGATGAGAGAAGCTGGGTCTTTTCAGATTACTCGACACACTGTGTCCACTTTTCGGGGACCACCTGGCATGCTCATTTTAATATAATGCTGTCCTTCTTTTATTCGCTTTGCCTTTCTTTCTTTCCCTCCCTCCCTCGTTTTCTGTCACTTCTTCCTCTAATTCTGCCTCTCAAGCCAAGCCATGTCCGTGAATTGCATCTAATCCATTGACCCTGCTAGAAAATTCCTGGTTAGCACTCGTCGGAAGAGGCTGGATTTGGGGGGGATTACATGGTTGTGGTACTGCTGGGTGGCACCTGTGACTGGAAGTGAAGCGAAACAATTACCACAGAAAGAACGATAGCCACCTGCATATCCCAACTTACATTCTTTTATCCTCCTAATTTTTTTGTGTGAGGGATCATGGACTATCACCTCTCTAATCTCTACCTGTGACAGTAACGCTGCGCTCCCATGCAGGTTGGCCTATGACCTGGGAGAACAGTGGAATGGCCTCAGGGTGAGGCGTGAGAGAGGGAGCCCTCCTGGCTTATGTGTAGTTTCCGTCACTCTTAGTGTTTCAAGTGTCTCCACTTCAGGGAGTGAGAGCTTAGCTGTACCACTGGAAACGAGTGGGTGTGTCTTTGAGAAACCAACTACACATTCCTGGACACTGCCACCACATATTGTTTCTTTCCAACTATCCCTCTCTCTATCTGATGATTTTAAAGGGCTCAAATTGTAAGGAATCCAACTTTCCTTTCAGAAATCAAAATCTAGTCCAAAAGAGGATTAATTGAAACTAAACTACCGCAACATCCTGACATCAGCCAAATGAATGAATCAATGTGTGACCTTTTTTTTTTTTATTAAACCAAGAAATATACTTACATTATCACTGTCTGCTGCCTTTCAGATTAACAGACCAGGATAGTTGTTAGCTAAGTGACTGTACTTTCTTATGATTAACCACATTACGGCTTTGGTGATCAGCTAAAAAAACCAACTGTATCTGTAAATCTGCATGCATCCACTGAAAAGCAGTGCTCTTTACTAGGGCTGGGTAAAAAAATATAGATTTCTCGATTTCAATCAATTCTTATTTTTATGAAATGATATAGATTCATAAATCCCAAGAAATGATTAGTCTAGCCTGTCAGATTATGAACAGAACATTGTATTGTGTCTCCCATCCAATAAATTGCAATAAGCTTTGTAATTTTTTTGTTATTCTATTTGTTACTTTTGATATGAAACAAAGTGTCAGATTTCAAATTCTGTCCATTTTATTAGAATATTCATGCCATTTGGTTACTGTTTAATGTGGAGTGACAGATCTCTGTAGCGCCTCGGTTAGAAGCGGCAGTGTGAACTGATCATCTCCTCGACTTTAAAAGCAGTTACAGCATGAAATAAACATGAATGAACATCTGAAGCTATGTTAAAAGAAAGAGCACAACTTACCGCAATCTGTATCCTGTCTCATGTAATCACTAGGGGTGCTCCGATCACGATCGGCCGATCGTTAATGCGCATCTCATCAGTAAAGCCGGTTCGCTAATCAGCGGTAAATTCCCTCAGGTGCGTGGTTTCACATTGAGCAGCTGTTACTACACAGAGCCGTTGTTAAATGAGAAGATGCGCAAATAAACGCTGAAAATGAACGTGGATTTGCGCAGCTTCTCAGTTAACAATGGCTCTGTGTAGAAACAGCTGCTCTATGTGAAATCACGCACCTGATGGAATTTACCGCTGATTAGAGAACCGGCTTTACTGACTAGATGCGCATAACGATCGGCCGATCATGATCGGAGCACCCTTAGTGATCACTCAATCAGTTTTTTAATTAGGGATCGACCGATATGGATTTTTTAGTACCAATGCCGATAACGATTTTTTTTCCATCAGCCTTAGCAGTTATGTTATAATCAGGTCATCACAAAATGTCCTGACTGTCAACACATTTAAATAATTTAAGAAAACAATAAACCTGATAAATAGCAATAGAAATAAAGAGCTTGATTTGTAATTTAAAACTGCCATGGTTTCCATTTTTTCTACATAAAATAAAATGAGCATGTCTAAGTAGGGTTGGTTATCGTTATTTTTAATAAATATTATTTATTTATTTTAATAATAAATATTTTTTTTTGGGGGGGGGGGCAAATACTTGAAGAATAAATATTTCTTCCTTTTACTCTAGCTAATTTTAAGGAATAACCAATAAAATGGCTAAAGTGAAAGGAGTCTCTTCAGATAAAGATTGTGTTGATTACATTACTCCAGTAGGTGGCAAAAATCGACTGTTATTTTTTTTTCATTTAATCATTTATTTAAGACTCAAGAGATTCATAAAAAAAAAAACTGTGAATCAATCCATTAATTAAACAGGAATTTATGAGTGAGACTGAATTAATTTTAAGCATGTTTGAATTAATGATTCAAATGAGTATTTTTTTTTTTTTTTAATAGACTGGAACATGTTATTCTGTGTAGTTGTCTGATATATGTAATCATGATCTCCCGCCCTGTCTGGCTTTGATCAGCTGTTCGGCCAAGCTTTGGATGTTGTTGTTTTCGGTTGTTTTTTGTCACTTGACCTGCATTCGCTTGCGGCATTCTGAAAAGTTGAGATGTTTTCATCTCACCACGCCACAGCATAAGTGCCTGGACAAATGAGCGCTCCGCACCGCAAGCATGTCGGAACCACGTAGCTTCTTTTATGAGCACGCGTCCAAACCTCAGCTAGGTGGTCGCTGAATAAAACTCCTACAAATGCCAGGGAATCACGGAACAACGTCGACCACTCTGCATTATTTAATCCTATGACCAGTGTTCGTAACAGCTGCCGTATGCATACGGTTAGCCTATAACTTAGCTATTTGCAGCTCCCTAAATACAATGGCAAGCAGTTTTATAGAAGAGGCATTCGGCATTCGCGTTTTCCATTTTGACCCACATACTTTCTTAACTGTATAGTTGCACGCACAATATAGAGCAACGTGTTTCCACTTTCAAAGTGTATGGCAATATTTCAGCTAAGTCATACAGTTAAACGATGCTTTGAAAGTTTAAAACTTACCAGTGCAGGCTTCCAGCACTCTGCTAGTAGGGGAGGGGCAGTGTGTACTGCAGCATCTCCAGCAACACAGAGCTGCCTGTGGACGCCTGTCTGTAAATAATGCCGGGAAAAAATTATCGGCGAACGCAGCAGCCACATATCGGCCAATTCCGATACACATAAAAACCTCAAAAATCTGCCCGGTACATCGGCCGGCCGATATATCGGTCGATCCCTAGTTTCAAACATGTAAAAACAACAATAACTGTGTAAACAATATGTCACGTAACGTCACATTTACTACAAAAATATATATTCGGTAACCAACTCAATAGTCAGCTAGAAAAATTAACTCTAGACAGTAGAATTTTACTAAATATGCACCATATAACATTCATTATAATTTTTTACTGTTCTTCAACAGTAAAATATCTTCAATATTTAACTTGTTTGAATAAAACCGTTTTTGTGACATTTTGTATATTTTAAGTGTTTGCATGCAAATTTCACAGCACGGGGAGGTACCTCATAATGGCAAAGGTAAGACGTCAATCTAGGGTTTATTTTGCATTAATATCTATTCTTTACTTAAGTAAAGATTTATATAACACGTAACCTGTTTTTAGAGGACCTGGTCGTTCGTGGCTACCCACTTAAGTTACCGTTGTTCACTGGGTGTGCCAATGCAACTTTCTAATGCAGTTGATCTATAACTTTTTATACCAAGTACCTCAGAAAATATTTGGCTGTCCAAGTATCACCACAATGACCAATATTAAAATACAGTAGCGTAGTAGGCCTAACTATTCAGCTAACGTTACTGCTCTGCACAGTTAAAAAACATTTAACTTTCATTCCTAATAAGAATATTTATTGTTGTCAGCCATTTTGCAAATACACAGTTTGACCATTAACACTGCACTGTGCTTACAAGTAAAAAAAAAACATTTTATTACACGAACTCGTACCCGTTTGGCTTGCCGTCCATCCTACAGCATAGCTCTTCTGTCGTCCGTCATGGTGTTCAGAATTCGTGCGAGTAGAGGGTGACGTCACGTGCAAAGGGTCTATAGCAGTGAATGGGAGACTACATCAAATAAATCTTTTGCATTCCCATTTGCCCAAATAGCAAAAGAAACACTGCGTTATAGTGTTTTAACAACTTTCAAAAAAAATGAAAAAATAGAGAAAACCAATGGCAGTTAGAATTTTACCTTCACTCCCATAGACACTGTATTAGATTCTCAGGTGTTTTTTTTCCAACACCTGAATATGACCAATGACTGGTAAACATAATAAATAATATTAAGCTAGGCTAGGTAAAGTTTGACAGTGTTCTTTTGGGTCTTATTGAGAGATGAACCTCTATTTCTATTAGTTTCCTGCACTAAAAATGACAAGTATGTTAGGATCTTCTAATTGAAGGCCTGTAAGCCATGCCTGGTATGTGGCCATGCCCATTTAAGACATGGGAGCTCTAACGCCTCGTTAATCCGTGATAAGATTACTCTCCTCAAACACTTCAAAAATAGAGATGTTAAGCAAGCAATGATCCAAACGTCATCCTGGATCTTATCTGTGTTACAAACACGCCAGGTTCCACCTCCACACAATCACAACGCACACCCTCACCGGAGTTCTAAATCACATCCACCTGATCCTCATCACCAGCCTATCACCGCAGCACCATAAAAGCCACACACACACACTCAAACATTGTCCAGTCACGTTCGCGACAAGATCATTCCTGTATGCTTACTATAAGGACTAACTCCTCTTCTACTCTCTCCAGCGATTCTCTCCGAAGACCCAGGTCCCCAAGTGTGCGTGCGTGTGTGTGGCACACCGTCCCTCCAAGAAGTCTTCACCCTACCTTCACGGATCCATCCTCATTGTCACTCATCACTACCTGCTCCTCTGCTTGTGTCTGTGTATAATAAACATCTTCATTCTGTTACTCCTCAGCTTCCCGAGTGATCCGTAACAATCTGACCCAGAACAGACATTTTATTCTCCACTGCACTACAGACATGTCACTAATTCTATTATTGATGTCACTTCTTTAATTAATTATGTTGATTACAATGGAACAACAGACATGAAATCATTCAGTTTACATTGAGATGCAATCTCATCACGAATTATATTAAGTTGTCTTCAGTAACATACACACTGAAAGAATTGCTTTATTTTTTTTTCCTGATGTTTTTGTCTGTCATTGAGACATCTACATGAAGCTGAACTGCTGCCCTGAATTCCCCTCATTCACATGCACAAACACAAGAGGTTATACCAGAATGAGGCGCTTTTTCCGATGGGCCATGATGATTGTTCGTCAGCACTGACCAGTTGGAATCCTATCATGATGATCTCTAGCATAACAAGTCATTTTAACCTGCCTGCGATCCACCCCCTCACCACACTGCTGTTTAGCCTCACCCCACAAACAAAAACACTCGCTGAACGCTCATGTTTAAGAGCACGCTAATTAATTCCACTCTGAAGCACTTTTCTGCTTCTATTTGCTCAGATACAAAATGTTAAATCCCTCTTATGTGTGCAAATAAACACTCTGAACAACAAAACAAAAAAACAAACAAGAACAAAAAAACCTAATAAAAACAATGTTGAAATTTACTGAAGGTATAACATGATGAATGCTTCAGAAATAGGCTCATGCCACCCTACTAAATTACTCTCCCTCCCAACAGACGACTTTTGCTGATTTGCGCTGGTTTTGTGTATGGAACATCTCTTCACCATAATGAGGCTACAGTGGAATATTTCTGAACTAGTCATGTGAGCGATGTCAAGCGTTGGTTTACTGAAATATTTTGGTTTTCTTAGTACATCAAGTGTAAAAACAAATACATAAGGTCCCTCTCAGTTTCACACAACACATTCTGTCTCATCTACACTTCCTATTCCCTTCGTGTCTCATGGCTACACATGATCTTTTCCATATTTCATGCTCCACCGGTGTTGACATCTTCCAATTCCACAGCGGCCAACCGGCTAGCATATGTTCTAGCTGAGTAATTAGATGAAGCCAAACAGGTGTAAGAGAACCAATGGGCTCCGAGCCGTGACACCACATCTCGCCAGCTAGCGCTCACCACCATATATTCTTAGAATTTCCTCATCATGGTCTTGCTAATCTTGCTCACAAACAGAAATGCTACTTCCCCGTCAGGGTTCGCCTAGGCCAGAAGTGAGCTGCCACGACTCCAGTCGCCACCCCTTCAGGTGTATCAAATGTATCTCTACATTTGAGGGCCAAATGAAGCGGAAATGGAGTCTTTGTTTCCCCAGACTCGTTTTCCTTGCACCCTCCACTCTTCCTTTAGGCCTCCTCCTCCTCCTGTAGTTAGGGCTCATCAGCACTGAGGCACAGTGCCGTGAAGTTAAGTGTTAATTTAGCGCTCCTGCTGGGCAAGAGGTTGCTGGGGAAGCAGAGGTGTGCTCTTGCAGAAAATGACCCTCATGCTGTGATTGTTCTTGTTTTTTTTTTAGCTTCAGACCGCCACTCAGAGATGAAAACAAAGGAGGAGGGATAGCAAGAGTTAATGCATCAGTCAGGGAGGATAACCTAATCCACACTGCAACATATTCATGTACTGAGTCACAATGTGTTTCAGTGAACTTGTGTTATTGAAGTTGTACATGCATGTGGAACAAATATAGATGTAACATTACACAAGCAGTGTGTTATTTAAACACATGTATTTGCACATACACAAGCTCACCCCGACCATCACTGTTCACTGCAGAATGATTAATTGGACCAGCTCTGCTCTGTCCTCTGAGAAACCTAAGCAAAAAGCCAGACTATATCTGAATATTACAGCCACACATTACAGGTTGAATGAACCATGAAATTGCTTTTTTCCCCACCTGTAGTGCGATCTCTCTACAGCATGGTCACTGCTGCTCTCAGGAGGGGAGCAATGGAGAAGTTTCTTCACTCTGAGATAAAACAATCCTTTAGACATCCAGTTCATAGCACCAGCCACTGTCAATTTGCCAGCATGTGTGGAGACTGACTGATGTTGTTTTTAGTGTAAACTCAAATGCTTCTTGAGATTTGTCTTAATATATATATATTTATATATATATATATATATATATATATATATATATATATATATATATATATATATATATATATATATATATTACTTTATTTATAACATATAAATATAATTTTCCTTTGTATATGTTATTTTAAACTTTATTTCAGATTTCAAGTCAATATTAAGTAAAAAAAAAAAAAAAAAAAATTCCTTTATTAAATGTTCCCAAGAGCACAGTGGCCTTCAACATGACCAAACAGAAAAATCTCATTAGTGCATGATGGTCTCTTGCAAAAAAATAAAATTAAAAAAATTAAAAAAAAAACCATTACCTGTCATAATCAAGATTCCTTGATCTGATGAACCTCAATTCCAAGTGCACAGTGCCCATTACCTGCACATTATCATCCAAACGGTGAAGCATCATGGTGTGGCTGTGCTTCAGTGGCAGAGACTGGGAAACTGGTCAGGGTACACGGAAAGCCAAATGCGAAAAATAATTAAATAAATAAATAAATCCTTAATATATTCTTCCTTAATAAATGTTCTTAATAATATCCTTAAAGGCCGAAGTTTCAACCTTTCAACAGGACAATTACCCTAAGCACACAGCCAAGACAATGCCGGATTGGCTTAGGGATGACTCTGTGACTGTCTTTGAGTGGCCCAGCTAGAACCTGGAGATGAACTCAATCAAACATCTCTGCAGAAACCTGAAAATGGTTCCCATCCAACTTGACAGAGCCTTAAAAAATCTGCAGAGAAGAATGGCAGAAAATCCAGGTGAATTTATTTGCTGCCAAAACTGTTTCAGCTGAGTTCTGAGTTAAGGATCTGAATACTCAAGCAATGTGATATGTTCCTTTTGTTTTTATTCTTTCTTTCTTTTGTTCTTTTTTAAATAAATTTTATTACAAATCAGTTTTTTTATGCTTTGTGGAGTATGGAGTGTAGACTATTGTGAAAATTAGTTAATCATTTAATTTAGAAGCATTTTAGCATGAAGCTGTGACAACAAAATGTGAAAAACAGCATGGGTCTGAATACTTTTTGAATCCACTGTGTTTGTGTGTGTAGGTATTCCCTATGTTATGGGAGCAAAATGGGTCAAAGTTTATTTGTCCTCACGGGGAAAGAAGTTTAAGACTCATACTAAATTATAGTTTCTGAATATCTAATAATGCTGGAAGTTTTGTGTGAGGGGTAAGTTTAGAGGATAGAAAATACAGTTTGAACAGTATACAAATCTTGTATAAAAAATATGTGTGTGTGTGTGTGTGTGTATGTGTTTTGGCAAATATATAATATATTGTATATACTACCAAGACACAACATACAACCAAGAAGGGAGTTCGCTTTTGTGAATGGATGCATTGGATGCATGGATGCATCCCCATCCATTATACTAACAGAGGACCTGTATTATTCTGTAATTCCTGTTTTTACTGATTCTTGATTAGCTGGTTCAGGTGTGTTTAAGTAAGGTTGAAATTAAAGTCTGCCTTCCTGGAACATGTTTGGACAATCCTGGTATATATTTTATATAAATGCTGTATATATAGGGTATATAAGGAACTATACTTCGTAATACAGTAGGTCCTTTTTCAAGACGAAGGCATGGAATTGAATTGGACTGTATTGATGGGTGACTGTAACACCCCCAAACCACGACACTGTCACCACCTGTCATGTCTATTTTCTGTTTTGTTTTGTTGTAGTTTAGTTTCTTGTCCCCATTTGCCTGGCTGAGTCTTCTACTGTAGTTAGTGTCCTTGGTTGGTACTCACACCTGTTCTATTTTTCATACGGACAGCCTGAGACCACCGCAACACACGAGTCAGCGCAATATGGAAAGCCGTTGTAACATTTAATATATAAGCCGTACTAGTATCTTTTTTCATGTTACTAGTACTTATTTTTTAGATACTAGTGTCTTTTCCATTAAGTACTAGTACTTATTCATTACCTACTAGTGCTATTTTTTTAGGCACTAGTGCTTATTCTTTAGCTACTAGTGTCTTTTGTAAAGTTACTAGTACTTAATCATTAGATCAGTGGTTCCCAACCACGTTCCTGGAGGCCCCCAACACTGCATGTTTTCCATGTCTCCTTAATCAAACACACCTGATTCAGTTTGTCAGCTCATTAGTACAGATTCCAAGACCGGAATTGGGTGTGTTAGACAAAGGATAGATGCAAAATGTGCAGTGTTGGGGGGCCTCCAGGAATGTGGTTGGGAACCACTGCATTAGATACTACTACTTATTCATTAGATACTAGTGCTTATTCATTAGGTACTAGTACTTATTCATTAGATAATAGTACTTATTTATTAGATACTAGTACTTATTTATTAGATACTAGTATTTATTAATTAGATACTAGTACTTATTGATTAAATACTAGTACTTATTTATTAGATACTAGTACTTAATTCAATAGTGACTAGTAACTTTTATATTGTTACTAGTAACAAACAGTGTTGGGGTAATGCATTACAAGTAACGCGAGTTACGTAATCAGATTACTTTTTTCAAGTAACTAGTAAAGTAACGCATTACTTTTTAATTTACAAGAAAATATCTGAGTTACTTTTTCAAAAAAGTAACGCCAGTTACTTTGTATTCCCATTTTTTGACTGACAAGCCTCCTGTTCCCATATTGGGAGAAATCGGAAGTATGGAGGCGTTGTGTGCGCTGTGTGAACATGTTACTGTAGTTCTAGACTAAATGTGAATGTGCATTAATTCATCCCACTCACAAAAAAACAAAAAACAAAACAGATTTAGTATTCATCAAAATTAATCAAAACAGTGAAATGCAAACTCAGAATATGACGCAAACCTGCAATAACTAAATATTAGGGCTGTGAATCTTTGGCAAGGCAGCGATTTGATTCGATTACGATTCATAGGTTTTCGATTCGATTCAATTCGATTCGATTCAAGAACGATTTTTGCAAATTAAGAACGATTCAATTAGATTCGATTCACAATTAAATTCGATTCGATTCGATTATAACGATTCGATTCTGCATTCTTTAAGTGCATTCGTGGGATTATTTAAATGCTTCTACTAAATTCTTTAAATGCTTAGTCATATATAGGGATGAGTGACAGCTGCTGCTGATGACAATTAACGGAGACATCCACAACCTAATCAGTGCTGACGAGTAACACACAGACCTCACCCAAAAAGTGCAAAACCCAGAGATCACGGTTTAATAACCGTGACACTAGTTCTCATTCATTAGATACTAGTACCTATTAAGTAGATACTAGTACTTATTTAATAGATACTAGTACACATTTATTAGATACCAGTACTTATTCGAAATGTTACCAGTATGATTTTTTAATTTACTAGTAAATTTTTTTTTCTTGAAACTCTACTGTAGCCATTTGGACTAGTCATGACATAAGACGAGTAAAAAAGCAGATCTGACTAGTAAGATAAGAATAGTTACTAGTAGTAATTACAAAAGGTACTAGTGTCTAATGAAAAAGAAATAGTACCTAATGAATAACTATTAGTATATATTAAATAAGAACTAGTATATTATGAATAAGTACCAGTATCTAAAAAATAAGTACTAGTATCTAATTCAGGGGTCACCAATCTCGGTCCTGGAGGGCCGCTGTCCTTCAGAGTTTAGCTCCAACACCAATTAAACACACCTGAATCAGATAATCAAGATCTCACTAGGCATACTGACTTTCAAACAGGTGTGTTGGAGCTGGTTGGTGCTAAACTCTGCAGGACAGCGGCCCTCCAGGACCGAGATTGGTGACCACTGATTTAATTGTTACAGATCACTCGGGAGGCTGAGGAGTAACAGACAGAAGGGTTTATTAATGGACACAAGCAGAGGAGCAGGTAGTGTTGGGTAGAGTGATGAATGGATCCATGAGAGCTGGGTGAAGACGTCAGAGGAGGGAGGTGAACCATACACATGCACACTGGGGATCTTGATCTTCGGAGAATCGCTGGAGAGAGGTAAGTAGAGAAAGAGTTAGTCCTTTGAGTTAGTATACAGGTAAAACCTTGTCGCGAACAAGACCGGACGCTGATTGAGTGCGTGTGTGTGGTATTTATGGTGCCAAGGTGATTGGGTAATGATGAGGGTCAGGTGGAGGCGTGCGTTGTGAATGAGTGGAGGTGGAACCTGGCGTGTTTGTAACAGTACCCCCGGTTTTGCCAGGTTCTGTGGAGGGAGAGACAGAAGGATGGTGAGGTTTAAGGAGAGACACATGGAAGGTGGGGTGAATCCGGTACTCAGGGGGTAATTGGAGTTTTGTAAGTGACCGGATTGATCTGCTGGAGGATGGTGAATGGGCCAATGAATCTGGGACTTAGTTTGCGGCAGGGCAGGCGCAGGCGGATGTCCCGGGTGGACAGCCAGACCTTCTGACCAGGTTGGTACGTTGGGGCCTCAGATCGGCAAAGGTCGCTGTCGTTCTGCATCTGCGTAAGGCCCGCTGGAGTTGGTGGTGTGCCGCGTCCCAGACCCTCTCGCTCTCCCGGAACCAGTAGTCGATGGCGGGGACATCCGAGGGTTCACCTGACCAGGGGAAGAGTGGAGGTTGGTAGCCGAGTATGCACTGGAATGGAGTGAGTCCAGTGGTAGGTTGATGAAGGGAGTTTTGTGCGTACTCGGCCCACCCAAGGAACTGGTTCCAGGAGTTCTGGTGGCCGTGACAGAAGGTACGGAGGAAGCGTCCAATCTCCTGGACCTTCCTCTCTGTCTGCCCATTCGACTGGGGATGGTATCCGGAGGACAGGCTGATGGCCACACCTAGGAGTGACTGGAAAGCCTTCCATACCCGGGAGAGGAACTGGGGACCTCGGTCCGAGAAGATATCCTCTGGGATGCCGAAGTACCTTAAGACATGGTTAAATAACAGCTCGGCTGTTTCCATGGCCATGGGCAGACCCTTCAGGGGGAGAAGACGACAGGATTTAGAATATCCACTATGACAAGAATGCAGGTATTATTATCTGAAGGAGGAAGATCGGTGATGAAATCCACCCCTAGGTGTGACCACGGGCGATTGGGAATGGGCAGAGGATGGAGCTTGCCTGATGGAAGATGGCGAGGGCTCTTGGATATGGCGCAGCTTGTGGATCCGTTCATGTACCTCCTGACATCCGTACTGGGATTCCCCTGCTGCTAAAAAAAAAGACCACTCCCACTCCGGTGGTTGAGGCGTCGACTTCCACGATGAAGGGGCGGTCAGTGTCGGGATGAACCAGGAGTGGGGCGGTCGTTAAGGTCCAGGGGAGAGATTTGGTTTGGAGATTAAGTTTTGGATAAAACGTCTTTAGAAGTTGGCAAAGCCAAGGAACCGTTGTAACTCTTTGATGGTGGTAGGAGTGGGCCAATCTCTGATGGCATTTACCTTCCCCTCGTCCATCCGGATACCACTGCTGCTGATGTTGTATCCAAGGAACTGCACTGAGGGCTGATGGAAAGAGCACTTGAGATAGAGTTGAAAGGCCCTCAGGCATTGCAGGACCTCCGCAACGTGGCGTTGATGTTCTGCCAGGCTCTGGGAGTATATGAGGATATCATCTATGTAGACGAGGACGAATTTGTGGAGGAACTCCCGGAGCACCTCATGGATGAAGTCCTGGAAGATTGAGGGGGCGTTAACAAGTCCATACGGCATCACGCAGTATTCATAGTGGCCAGTAGGGGTTAAAAAGGCTGTCTTCCACTCGTCCCCCTCTCGTATCCGGATGAGGTTATAGGCGCTGCGGAGGTCCAATTTGGTGAAAACAGTGGCACCACGGAGATGTTCCAAGGCAGCTGGGACGAGGGGAAGTGGGTACCTGAACTTGACAGTGATATTGTTGAGAGCCCGATAATCAATGCATGGTCTTAAACCTCCTTTTCACAAAGAAGAAACTCGAAGCAGCAGGGAAGGTAGATGGACGAATATAATCCTGGGCCAGCGCCTCCTTGATCTATTGGGATGGCGATGGATTGGTTTTCCACTGGGCTCTCTATTGAAGTGGAACAAACTGGAAGAGGTTCAGGGGAAGATGTGGCCGGAACTGTACAACTTGAGATGCAGCTCATGAAACAGGCGTCGCCCCACTTCAGGACTCCGCCCGTCTTCCAGGAGATTACGGGATTGTGCTGCTCTAACCATGGGCGCCCTAGAATCACGTCAGCCGTGGATTCCTCCAGAACCAGCAGATGGATTTCCTCATGATGGAGTAGTCTGGTTTGGATGGAAATTGTACCCACACTATGACGCACGCATATTCTACTTAACGGTTTGCCAGTGATAGTGTGGACTTGGTAGGCTGACGGCGTTGCCGTGGTAGCGAGCTTGAGCTGACGGCAGAGGGCACCGAAGATGAAGTTGCCGTCTGACCCAGAATCGGGGAGGGCAGAAACTGTTGAAGGGAGAAAGGCACTCACCATGGGACAAGGAGGACGGACGGGGCATACAGCGATGGCATGCACAGTAGAGGCACAGATTCTGGGCCAGCCGTCTTTGTCTTTCAGCCATAGAAAGACGAAATGAGTCCACTAGAATGGGTTCGCTAGCTGGTTCTGGGGAGCTGACGGTCTCTGGTCGGCAGAGTGGCGTAGAGGAATACGCCTCTTCTAAGCACAACTGCATACGGGTGGCAAAGCGGATGGACAGCTGGATGAATCGTTCAAGCCCGATGGTGTCCTCGTATGCAGCGAGATGCAACCGCACTCGAGGTTCCAATCCCTGACGGTAGGTAGTCAGTAAAGCCTGTTCGTTCCATCCACTGGAGGCCGCTAGAGTCCTAAACTGAAGGGCATATTCATTGACAGACATTTTCCCCTGTTTGAGATTATACAGCTTCTCACCAATGGAAGAGTCCCAAGCTGGTCTGCCAAAAACTTCTCGGAAATGGTTGATGAAGCTGGAATGAGACTGGATAACTTGGTTATTTTGAGTCCATATTGAATCTGCCCACAGTAGTGCTTTACCTTGCAGTTGAGAAATTACAAAGGCTACCTTGGATCTCTCGGTGGGGTACAAGTGCGGTTGCATCTCCAGGACCAGCGAGCATTGTAGAAGGAAACCGCTGCACTCCTCCGCCGAACCAGAGTAGGGCGCCGGCCGGGCCATGGGACTGGCGTGAACGGAAGGTGAGGAAGTGTTTGCATCGTTGACGGAAGTGCTCGCTGGTGTTGGGGATGCAGGTGTAGCCGTGAGTGTCCTTCGGAGTGCATTGACCAGATCTTGAAAGGGGTCCATGAGGCTCATGCTTGTGCCTAGAGGTGTTGGTCCGGTCTTCTGTTACAGATCACCCGGGAGGCTGAGGAGTAACAGACAGGAGGGTTTATTAATAGACACAAGCAGAGGAGCAGGTAGTGTTGGGTAGAGAGACAGTGTGCCCTGTACAGAATATTAATGTGTTTGCAGCACAAGTGTGTCCTGTACAGAATATTAATGTAAAAACATTCAATGTCTGTATGACCAGTGTGCCCTGTACAGAATTTTAATGTATTTGCAGCACCAGTGTGCCCTGTACAGAATATTAATGTGTTTGCAGCACCAGTGTGTCCTGTACAGAACATTAATGTAAAAACATTCAGTGTCTGTAGCACCAGTGTGCCCTGTACAGAACAGTAACCTCTTAGCCTGCACCCCGACGCCCTCGTCCTGAAAGCCTCTCAACTTGCACGTGTCAGTGTTTATGAATAGATTAAATGAAACGGGACAAATTTAATCTTGACAAACTATGTATCATTATAAAGATCTAAGCCTCAAGCATCGACGACAGATCGCTGTTTTTCAATGGAAAGCTTATAAAGACTGTATTTGCTACATTTGTGTAAGCAGTACACATAAAAAACATGAACATTAGAAACACTGTACAGTACATACCAGATCTGTCGTAATAACGAGTCATAAACACATCCACAGCACGACATCTCATGAAGCACGTTTAGTCCAACGAAGCAATAACGATGTAATATGGATCATAATTCCTTTGTTTACATTTACATTCTTCAGCGAAAGAACTGTTTGCATCCGTTATGGAGTAACTCACGGTCGGAAACTGCATCTTGGTAGTAAAAAAAGAGCATGGTCTTGCAGCATACAAGTGTCAAAAACAGAATGAGACAATCCATCGGAAAAAATAAATGAATGAAAGATAGGCGAAAGATAGTTTATTTGAATTTTGGCGCTCCCTCGTGACGCATTCTGACGCCTTTTTCTTGCTTTGTTTTATTTTTCAACAGTTTTTATATATGTGAGAGTGTGTTTTATGATGAATGTGAATGTATCTGCATGATTACCATCTGTTTGAGTGCAAATCAGCCCAAATCAGCTCGCTATTACTGTATGATCACGGCTATCAAAGTGAACGCGTCTATATGAATAGAGAGAGTGGATTATTTACTTTGGCACATTTGTGTTACTACCATAGGTATAAGTGGCCATCAGCACATCAGCACTTATTTGCATCGAAATTCATTGTAAAAGCTGCATTTCTAGCAATATCAGGATTTTCTGTAATTGGCAAAGTTAAATCTTTTTTAATTTTTCTTATTATTCTTATTTTTATTACTCCAATTATTCTTATTGTATTTTTCTAGTGCTCAAATAAATCACTTATATGATGTCTAAGTTTCTGTCTAGTGTTTTATAATTGAAAAAAACTATGCAGTGGTATGTTTACTGAATAAATAGTTTGTAGAAGCCTTCAATACTATTGGGAAATATATTTTCTTATATTTGGGGGGTGGGGGGTCTAGACATTGTCTCAGAAAAATATTTGCAGGAGTCTCATTTTTCATGATATCTTATTCAGATTTTAAATAGAAACTCATGAGACATGTGGCTTTCAACCCATTACTTTTCTAGATTGCTCCAGGACTAATTCCATGTATTTTTATATCAAATAAAAAAATATTTAAGTTTGGTAAAAAAAAAAAAATCAAGGCACTTCAGTGTCTATAACTTTTAATATTTTTGAGCATTATCAAATCTGGTTGATAAAAAGTAAAGCCTAAAGTGTCTTCTTTCCAAAGTCACCAAAACTATGTTTGTAACACACTGAACTAGGAAACTATTACAATTATAAGTTAGGTAGAGCACTTTCAGCTCTAAGTCCCATAATGGGGGTGGGGGGGGGCTGGCTTACAGGTTAATGTAAAAACATTCAGTGTCTGCAGCACCAGTGTGTCCTTTACAGAGTATTAATGTGTTTGCAGCACCAGTGTACCCGGTACAGAATATTAATGGGTCTGCAGCACCAGTGTGTGATGTACAGAACATTAATGTAAAAACATTCAATGTCTGTAGCACCAGTGTTCCCTGTACAAAGCATTAATGAAAAAACATTCAGTGTCTGCAGCACCAGTGTGCCCTGTAAAGAATATTAATGTTACAAACATTCAGTGTCTGTAGCACCAGAGCTATATGCAAAAAAAAAAAGTTCACATACAGCTTGTGTATGATATTTATTGTTTTTACTGAAGGAAAAATAGGAAAATAACAGCTTATAAAATTGGTGTCTTATCTCCATCCTGCCACAAGAGGTCACTCAAAGACCAATAAACACATTAGGCTACTATATTTATGAAATTACGGTAAAAAACCTACAAAAATATGTTTTCTATGTGCTTGTGTACCGTATTTTCACTTAAAAGCCTTTAATTTTCTCAAAAAACGACAGTGCGCCTTATAATCTGTCAAAATGTTGACATTCCCTTTAGCACTTGTTATCTCAAAAAAGTACATCCATCTCCTTGTTACAGTTTCCTGTTTAATCTCTCTCCTATATGTTGCTGGCTCATTAATATTCATCATACATTTACCATACTGGGCAGAAATGCACATTTAAAAAGTACTAGTATCTATTAAGTTCAGGATATCTCTGGTCTAAAAAGTTACTAGTAGCTAAAAAATAAGTACTAGTTCTATTTTTTTGTTAACAAGAAGAGTTTAATTAAATACTCGTCACTATTGGAATAAGTACTAATATCTAATGATTAAGTACTATTATCTAATGAATTAGTACTAGTAACTTTACAAAAGACACTAGTACCTAAAGAATAAACAATAGTACCTAAAGAATAAGCACTAGTACCTAATGAATAAGTAATAGTACTAAATGGAAAAGATACTAGTATCTAAAAAATAAGTACTAGTAACATGAAAAAAGATACCAGTACGGCTTATAGATTAAATGTTACCAAGGCTTGCCATAAGTGCAATATAAAGTGACTGAGCCGACATGTCTGACCAGGTGCGCAAGCAGGTAACATAGCCTATCCCCGAGGGAATTTTAGTGGAATACGAGGGAATGGAGCCCCATCCTCACTCCGCCACCGAGGGTGAGCTGTCTTGTTCTCTGAGCCTTATATATATATATATATATATATATATATATATATATATATATATATATATTCTGAAAGATTTTGAAGTCTCCTGTGGCCCCGCCCAGTCTTGCATCTCCTGTGTCTCCACTGGTTCCGCCCAGCATAGAATCTTCTGGATGTCCGAAATTCCCAACCAGACTCCCTCTTCCAGAATCTGTCTGTTCCTCTGACTCACCTTCGCTGGCTCCTTACAGTTTCTCGGCTCATCCTCTGTCTGCTCCACCCTGATGAGTGGATCTGCCTTAGGCCATCCAGTCACCAACTCTTCTTAGGCATAAGAATTCCCTGTCTCTGCCTCCAGCCTCCGAGCACTGGACTCCTCCTCAACCCTCCAACCCATTGGCACCACCTTAGCTCCACGCTCTCTCGTATCCACCATAGTCATTTCACTAGCTCCGCCGGACTCCCTTGTCTCTCCAGTTCCACCTTGGTCAGTCATCACTCTGCCTCCACCAAAGGATTCTACTTTTCTAGCTTCGGCTCATGTCTCCATCCCTCTTTGTCCTCAGTTACTCCGGCTCCACCTTGGTCTTCCAAGTCCCACTCTCCAACTCAGCTGCATGAACCGTCAACTCCGCCTTGGAACTCTGGATCGCCAGTGTCACTCTGGCTCTCCATATGCTTGGCTCCACCTTGGTCTCCACCTTCACGACTAAGTCTCCATTGCTCATCCCGATGGTGTCAATGAGGACCTCTCCACCATGGGTCCTCCCTCCCTCGACTACACCATGAACTTCATCCCGGCTGTGTTCTGGGTCACCATCTGGCTGCTCCTGCCTCTGCCCTGGATCTTCCCTCTGTCATTTTTTTCCCTGCAAGCATCAGCATGCTTTGCAGTTACGATGAGGTTCTTCCCACAAAAGATATAATTTTTTGGAACTGTCTAGAAACAACTCAAGTCCCATTGTTCCAGAAATCCTGTTTCCCATGTAAGGCAAGGCAAGGAAAACAAGTTTATTTATATACAACATTTCATGCACAATGGTAATTCAAAGTGCTTTACATAAAATAAAATAAAAAAATAATAAAACACAAAACAATAAAACAAAGAATTTAAAAAGATTAAAATTGTTTTAAAAAATGATTTAAGAGGTTTAATATGAGTTTAAAACAGTTAATAATAGAAAACGAGTATCCCCCCGCCCCCACACACAAGACTTCAAACTAACCACACCCACCATTAAAACTCTTTTCCTTCTGTCCCCTCACTGAGGCAGAAGTATCAAAGCTTCTCCTCTCCAGCCATCCTACAAAATGCCATCTAGACCCAATCCTCTCAAACCTCCTCCAAGCAATCTCTCCTAAACTTTTACCAGCACTCACACACATCATCAACACATCTCTCCTCACTGGCACCTTCCCCACTGCATTCAAGCAGGCTCAGGTAACCCCACTGCTCAAAAAACCTACATTAAACACTTCACTTTCAGATAGCTACAGACCTGTCTCTCTCCTTCCATTCATAGCGAAAACCCTAGAAATATATAATTGTTTCTTTCACAGAACTATTTGGACGCTAACCAGTCTGGTTTCAGGAGTGGCCATTCAATGGAGTCTGCGCTACTGTCAGTCACAGAAGCACTGTGGATTGCAAAAGCTGATTCCAAATCATCAGTTCTTATTCTGCTGGATATATCTGCTGCTTTTGACATGGTCAATCATCAGATCCTTCTGTCTGCCCTCTCATCACATGGATTCCACTTCACTGGTTTGAATCCTATCTCACTGATAGGTCTTTTAGGGTGGCTTGGGGAGTGGAGGTATCCAAATCATATCAACTTGTCACTGGGGTTCCTCAGGGATCAGTTCTTGGACCCCTGCTCTTCTCCATATACACGACATCACTGGGTCCCACCATTGCTATGCTGATGACACACAGCTCTATCTTTCAATTCAACCAGTTGATCTAACGGTAGCTGCACGGATCTCAGGCTGCCTGGTGGACATCTCGGCATGGATGAAAGACTATCACCTACAGCTCAACCTGGCAAAGAGTGAGCTTTTTGTCTTTTCTGCCACTCCAACTCTACAGTATGATTTCTCCATACAATTACCCCATCCACTTCAGTCAGAAATCTTGTTGTAACTTTTGATAAGCAGCTGACCTTCAAAGACTGCTCGATCTTGCAGGTTTGCATTGCGTAAAGACCAGGCCCTTTCTAATGGAGCATGCTGCACAATTTCTTGTCCAGGCCCTTGTCGGTTCTAGGCTGGACTACTGCAATGCTGTTCTGGCTACACATTCAAACTCTACAAATGATTCAGCAGCGGCACGACTATGGCGTTATTTCCCTGTTAAATGTCGAGAACGCATTATTGTAGCGCGAAAGTACATTAATATAATGCGCGGGCGGAATATAATGTGCCCAAGCGCGAATCTCTCTCATAGAGCGCGGAATATAATGTGCAGAGCACAGTATGCCTGCACTTAAAACGTGTTCAGTTCAATCGCGAATCTCTCCTCTTCACTTAAAGTAAGCGTGTATGTGCTTAGACTGTGTCCCGTGAGTACTCTTCTCTTCAATTTCTTTCTCTTTACTCTTGGCATAAACGCTGTCAAAATGGCAACAACCAATCAGAAATAGGCTTCAACGACTGACCAATGAAAACGCGACATCTTACATGGAGTCTTATTGGTTGATACTGAACCGCACATGGAACACATGGAATAAGTTCACTGAAGTTCAATCAAGACGAGCCGAGATGGATCCGCCGAATCGATGATATCAGGTACCTAGTTTAATTTGTTTTGATGTTAAATATGTCAAATGTATCTTAAAAATGTCTGGGAAGAGGGCGATTGGAGTAGTTATTTTTTATACAGTACATTATAGTTCATTTGAACCCGTAGTGTACTACAAGTTGTAACTAAATATATTTTTTAAATACAGAGATAGTATATTAAAATAATCTGGCCTCTTCCCAGACATTTCTAAGTACTTGGCCATGCGCGAACACACGGGACACAGTCTAAGCACATACATGCTTACTTTAAGCGAAGAGGAGAGATTTGCGATTGCACTGAACACGTTTTAAGTGCAGGCATACTCTCTGAGCGAACCCTGAGAAAATTCTTACAAGAGCAATGTGTTTCTGAGAGCGCGCACCCAGAGAGATTCGCGTTCCACACATTATATTCCGCGCTCGAGGAGAGAGATTCCCGCTCGTGCACATTATATTCCGCGCCCGCGCATTATATTAATGTACTTTCGCGCTACAATAATGCGTTCTCAACATTTGACAGGGAAATAAAGCCATACACGAAAGAGAACCCAAAAGAGCCCATGTGACACCTTTTTATCTCCTTTATCTCCTACCGGTTGCGGCTCGCATCAAGTTCAAGATATTGATGCTTGCATATAGAACAGTCACAGACTCAGCTCCCCTCTACTTCACTCACTATTACGAATCTACATCCCTTCCAGAAATCTGAGATCTGATAGTGAGCTACGCTTCGTGGTACCATCACAGAGGCTTTATCTTTATTAATTCTTTCTCTTTCTAGCTTGTACTTAGTTGAACAATGTCTAAAACTTATTATCAGCACTTCACATGTCTGGCTGCTACTTTAAGAAGAATTGCTTTATGTATTCCCCAATTGTAAGTCACTTGTAAGATAAAATTGTAACCATGCAGCCGTCAGCTACAGTTTCACATCAGACAGTGCACTATAGGTCCCGTGAGGAAAAGTTCCACTCATTCTCTACTATAGGAGAGGAAGAAATGTATAAACTTTTTAAGTCACCTGAACCAACAACATGTATGTTAGACCCTATTCCATCTAAGCTCCTAAAAGTGGTACTTCCAGATGTCATAGATCCTCTTCTGACTATTATTAATTCCTCATTGTCATTAGGATTTGACATTAGAAGAATGCCATCTACGGTAATATTATTCTGTTTCTCTCTTATTCCGATGTTACCGTAGCCACCAGATCCAGTCTGTATCCAGATCAGAGAGTCACTGCAGTCACCCAGATCCAGTACATATTCAGCCCAGATGGTGGATTCCACGCCTGGAACACCTCCCCGGGAAGGCATCTGGAACAGATGCCCGAGCCACCTCAACTCCGCTCCTCGCTACTCTGAGCTCCTCCCGACTGGCCATGCTCCTCATCCTACCTCTAAGGGAGCACCCAGCCACCCTACGGAGAAAGCTCATTTCAGCCGCCTCTATCCAGGATCTTGTCCTTTCAGTCATGACCCACAGCTCATGACCACAGATGAGAGTAGGAACATAGATTGACCGTTAAATAGAGAGCTTCGCCTTGCAGCTCAGCTCCTTTACCATGACAGACAGGAACATCGACCGCATCCCTGCAGAAGTTGCACCTGTTCACCTTTCAATCTCCTGCTCCATCCTTCCTTGAGAGGAACCCTCTCAAACACTTTATGTCTTAAGGCCCCCTTTCAAATGAGACTGCCCCCGCGTTGATATTCCACAAGGTCTGGGAGAAAAGGTTGGTCAAAGTCGAGGTCGGGCGCTGACCAATCTGGCGATCCTTGGGGGGCTACTGATGCATGGAGGGCAGCGTTTGAGTGGGCTCTGCCACATTCGTAAGATACTGGTACCAGCCAACCCTTCCACTTAAGTAATGAGGACTCTTGTTCAGGCAGCAGCATTCAAGTGGTCTTCATGACTCAGAGTTAAGCGTTTTCTTAACGGTAAGTTTCTAACTAGTTTGCGCAGTGGTGGCTTATATCTCGTTAATGGTGATTTAGCGATACGCTAAGAAGTGCTACTTCACAGGATATACTGCCATGATGAATAAATATTTTTAAAAGCGCTATATTTACATTTCTTTATTTACATTTCTTTATTTTCAAGGATAACCCCTTGAGATGCATCATCTCATTTTCGAGGGGGTCCTTTACATTACCATGAAACCAGCATCAAAAATGGAAAATCATAATTAAAGTAAATACAACACAAGACTATAACAAACATTTAAATACAGTAACATTCACATTCATATACATGCACACACTAACAATGCTCCCAATCACCTAATCCCTTCACTTTAGCCCATACCATAATCAAAGAAAATCAGTGAGCCAACTGCGATCATGCAAATACAAGAGAAAAAAGAAAAAAAGAAAAAAAAGAAAACAAGCAGTAAATATGCTTACATACTTCACTATACGCATACAGGTACATAAAAGCAAACATATACAATATAAACAAAAATAATAAATAAAATTAAAATTAAAAGAAAGATAGATCAGAAACAGGAACACGGTGTTTGAAAATAAGTAAGAAGAGATGATTTGAAAACATAAAAGGTAGTTATAGATCTGAGCGAGCAAGGAAGATTGTTCCAGTCTGATGGAGCTTTAAATTTGAATGCACGACGACCTACTTCTTTGCAAATTCTGGGTACATAAAAGAAGAGCTGATCCGTATGCCTTAAATTGTACTGTGTATTAAAAGAAATTAGGTAACATTTCAAATATGGAGGGAAATGCAAATGAATACACTTAAAAATAAGTAGTAACCAGTGAAATTGCCTTCTTGACTTGGGAGCCAGCCAGCACAAAGACTCATACATTTGGCAATGATGGGTTCTATAAGGACATCTGAGCACAAATCTACAAAGACTATTATAAAGTACAGAGATAGGACGAAGATTTGAATCAGTAGTATTCCCGTATATAGTATCAGCATAATCATTTATTGGAAGTATCAAGCGCGTAATAATTCTTTTTCGAACTTGTTGTGAAAAGCAATCAACAGAGCGATAAAGTGACTTCAATTGACCATATATTTTCTTGCAGATTGAATTAATATGAGCTTTGAAGGAAAGCTGAGTATCAAGCCAGAGACCAAGATATTTAAACTCTTCAACTTTTGTTAAAGCTGTTCCATCGAGAAAACTAATAGACCAGCTTTTAGATATAGGCAAAGAATTAGGTCGAGTGCAAAACAACATAGTGTAAGATTTGTTTTTGTTCAAGAGGAGTTTATTAGAAGAAAACCATTTTTGAACTAAGTTAAAGTCAGATTGAAGAGAGTATTGAATTTGTGCAATGTCAGAACTGGATGAATATATTACGGTGTCATCTGCATATAAGTGAATTAAACTATCAGGACAGATTTGCGGTAGATCATTAATAAAAATGGAAAATAAGAGAGGACCTAAGGATGAACCTTGTGGAACTCTATCAATAATTTTGAAGCCTGACTGGCTGCCTTGAAAAGTAACGCATTGACGTCTGTGATGAAGAAAAGAATTAAAAAATAATAAAGAGTCAGAAGAAAGACCAATAGCATATAATTTGTCCAAGAGAAGATAATGATCAACCATATCAAATGCTTTGGTAAGATCAATAAATATAGCACCTGTCAGCATATTACTGTCTGATGCTGACAGTATGTCGTTTGTGAATTTTAAAAGAGCAGTGGTGGTTGAAAAATTTGATCGAAAACCAGATTGATGTGGAGATAATACATTTTGTTATTGTTATTAATATCTGTGATATCACCTCCTTTATGAAGAGGAATTACTCTGGCACAATTCCATGATCGGGGTGTTTCGCAAGTTGCCAATGATAAATTAAATATATCAGCCAATGGAAATGATATAACATGAGAGGCAAGTTTAAAGAACTTGATCTCCAAGCCATCTGGACCAGCACTGCATCCGGGGTTTAGACCATCAATAACCTGCTGAACATCATCTGGAGTAATAAAATTAAAGCAAAATGATCTATTGAAGCTATTTTGAGTCAGAGAAACATCAAAGTGAGAAGGAAATGAAAAAGAACTGCCAACTGTAGAGAAGTGCTGGCTGAAGGCCTCTGCAATTAATAAAGGTTCACTAATAGTTTCATTATTTACTCTAATATGGGAAATAAGGCTTTTTATGGGTTTGTTGGTTATAGAATTAATTCTCTTCCAGAATTGCTTTGGGTTCTTAAAGTCAGTTGATAAACAATCCTTATAGTAATTTGCTTTAGCATTTCTAGTAATAGTTTTACATTTATTCCTTAGTTCTTTATAAGCATCCCAGTCAGCAGAATCATTTGATATACAATATTTTTTCCATGCCTTGTCTCTTTGTTTAAATAAGTGTATGAGATCTCCTTTGATCCAAGGTAAGTGTCTACCCTTAACCTTGATTGATCTCCAAGGAGCATGTTTATCTATTATCTCAACAAATTCAGTATAAAAGTAATTCCATGCATCCTCAACAGATGGAATTAGCTGAAATCTCTCCCAATTTATATCTAGTATATCTTGAATAAAGTGTTCAGGATTAACGTTATTCCATTTCCTTACTCTAATTAATTTTGGAGGAAGATGAGGCAATTTAATTTTCCAAATACAATAAACAATAGAGTGGTCACTAAGAGAATCCGGTAATACCCCAGATTTTAAGATTCTACCAGGATGAGAAACCAAGATCCAGTTAAGCAAAGAAGAGGAGCTAGGACCAACTCTAGTGGGTTCAGTTATGAGTTGAGTTAAATTTATGCTGTTAAAAAAATTGCGATCTTTATGAGAGGAATTAGCTAGCCAATTCGAATTAAAATCACCTAATATCATTTTTTCACTAGCACAATCTAAAGAATTAATAGTAGACAAGATACATTCAGTGGTTTCAGCAGGAGCATTAGGAGGTTTATATATATTTCCTATTATAAGTCGTTTGTTTTCATGGAAAATAATTTTAACAAAGAGGCCTTCAAAATGCAGGGGATTCTCACTTGGCATTACAAGTTCTGCAGTTAATTTTGGAGATACATATATTAAGAGGCCCCCACCTCTTGAGCCCCTATCTTTCCTGAATAAAACATAATTGTCAAGTATGACTTCATTATCAGAGATCTCACTGTTCAACCAGGTTTCGGAAAGAGTAATGATATGTGGATTATTATAAGCGAGCCAAGCTCTCAATAAATCAATTTTAGGAGGCAAACTCCTAATATTCCAGTGAATAACAAATAAACCTTTAATGAAGTTCATTACTCATAAATATTAAAATTAATTTACACATGATACGAAAGCAAAAAATTATCATAAAGCATCATTGCAGGATATTGTATAGAGCAGTAGGGGACATGTGAAGAGAACGGCAGTAGGTGAGCAAACACACACACACACACACACACACACACACACACCCACACACACACACACACACACACACACACCCCACACACACACACACACACACAGAGTATGCACATAAACATGTAAGTGCACCGCTCAGTCTGCATAAACCCAATAAACCCATAAATAAACGAGGTCACTTTCTGCAGAGATAGCTATATAATATAACAATACCTGTATAAGAATCATCAAATGACATAACGTCAAACAACAATAATAATAATAATGATACAAATAAAATAGAGACTGTAAATGCTACTTTATTTAATTTATATAATAACTCAAAGTATCAATTGCACATAACAGACATATAGATATCTATCCTTTCCCATTTAGGAGACCAAGACTAACCCATCTTTTAGTATTACGCCTTTTTACGCTAATTGATTAATATTATATGGCAAAGAATAATAAAACAACACCAACCCTTTCTATTCCCAGCATTGATTTGCAAATAAGAAACAAAAAGACAGCAGTCACTCAAATAGCACTTATGCCAATGATAACTATACAAATAATAAATAATAGGTTCATTGCCAGTCCGGCGAGGAAAGTACCCACTGGGAGAAGAAAGAAAAAAAAAAAAAAAAAATCATCAGCAAGCTAAGTAATGTGCTGCTATTAGCACTAGCCTTAATTCATTAACTTTATGCTGTCATGTCAGAATCAATGGAGGAGTTCATAAAAGAGAGTTCACCAAGGGATTCCTCAGCTTCCTCAGGAGTACGAAAGAAATGTGTCTTACCAGCAAAAGCAACTCTCAGTGTGCAGGGATAGATCAGTGCATACTTATTGTCCCGATCGCGAAGCTTTTTTTTAACCGCATCAAACCCTCGGCGTCTCTGGACCAGAGCAGTGGAGAAGTCCGGATAAATGAAAACACGAGCTCCTTTGAACTGTAGGGACTCTTTCTTCTCCCTGGCTAGTTTCATTACTTTTAGCTTATCCTGGAAATAGTGAAACTTTACCAGGATCGGCCTGGGACCCTTGGCTCTGGAGTTGTCCTGCATGCCTGTACGATGACAGCGCTCAATCACTGGAGGAGAGGAGAAATTCGCTTCACCTAGAAGCTGTGGAATCAAGTGTCTCACGAAGCCAAGGATATCTCTAGCCTCTGCCCTCTCTGGAATGCCGATGAATCGTAGATTGGAGCGTCTGCTTCGGTTCTCCGCGTCCTCTGCCCATGATTTCAGCTCAGTGTTTTCCTTTTCAAGCACTTTTACCCGTTTAACCAGCTCTGATATATCATCCTCATTTGAGCTGACTCTCTGCTCCAGCTCAAAAACCTGCTCTTCAAACATTTGAAGCGATCCATCTATTTTGGCCAGATTGGCTCCAAGTGAATCAATTTTGGCATCCAAGAGTGAAATCATCTCTAGCTTCATTTGCTGCATCATGTCCAAAATACTTTGGAGAGAAATTGTTTCATCACCCATTGAGAGCCCGGTTCCTTCCCACTCGTACAAAGAGAAGAATATGTTCCAATAACTTGTTGGTTTGAAGCTCTAGTAGATCCTTGTAGAAAATCGTTTAGTAGTGGAAAAATTATGTCACAATGACCTCAATTGAGCAAAAATATTGGGCCAGCAGACTGAGCTTGCAGCACACACTCGACACACACCACGGCAGCCGTCTTGGATTGGATTATATAAATAAAATGATTCCAGTTTGAAGGTAATGTACGTCACATTAAAAGAGCATTAATGGTAGACCTATGTTTTTTGTTTGTTGTTGTCGTATAGTTTTAAAGATGCTGTTATTTGTACATGCTATGGCTTATGTTAGCTTTAATATATTGTTTTATCCTGATTAAAGCTTAAAAGGGGTCAAATTATGCGATTTCAAATTTTCCTTTCTCTTTGGAGTGTTATAAACTCTTGGTGAATAAATAAGATCTGTGACTAAAGTCTCAAATCCAAAGAGATATTCTTTATAAAGGTTAACACTCCAACTTTTATTGTCCAAGCCCTCCTGAAACAGCTCGTTCTAACATGCCCCCAGGTATCTACGTCAACGTGGGAATATTTACATAACCCCACCCAGATGTTCATGCAAAGGCGTACATTTTATTCTCATTGTAGTATTGTTCTTGCTGCTGTCACCATGTCATATAGACACTGTGTGTTTCACTGTGAAAGCGAAACTACTTTGTTTGGCCTTCCAAATGAGGACAATATTCGCTTCGTCATGCCTGTGGCTGATACGTGCTGGTCGATGAGGAAGTACATCAACTTTGCACTGTGGATTACTGAATCGACTTTCACTATGGACGAAGCGGCATCAAGCCCGGGATTATCACATGTGGTTGCTGCAAGATCAAGGTACGCTCCTTCGTAGAATCCACCTGCCGTACCATTCTCAAGCCAACTGCCTCTGCTCATTCTAGACGACGTCTGCTCACTCAAGGCCGTAGTGTGTGATGCTGTTTCGCTGAGAAAGCGAAACTATTTTGTTTTTGCCTTCCAAAAGAAAACACCACTAGAAATCATGTTTATATCACATTTATAATAGTTTTTATGTTTTTTTATCTCATTGCTCCGTTGCTCATAATATGTTAAGAGGCGTAACATTTCTGTCACAAGCTTGAAGCATTTGGCCAATCACAATGCACTGGATAGCTGGCCAATCACAGCACACCTCGCTTTTCAGAGAGATGAGCCTTGTGAAAATCAATGTGTTTCAGAAGGCGGGTTATAGAGGAGAAACAATAATGTAAAGTATGTGGAAAACAATGTGTTTTTTTTAACCTTTAACTGCATAAATACATTTCATTTCACCAAATACACAAAATAATGTTATTTTAGCAGCATCATATGACCCCTTTAATACAGTACAGCAACTGCATGCGCATCCATGTTTGACGCTTCTCATAGCTATGCGAAAATAATTGTAACCGTTCTTTGCTGAAGCTGAGCTGTATGAGAGAGAGAGAGTGAGGGAGGGGTGCAGAGCAGGGAGATTAAGAACTGCTGCTTTAGAACATTGGTTTTGAAACTTGTGAATCCATTAGAATCATTAGAAAGCAGAATAACAATTAATATTTGAATAGATTTTTACTTGCACCTGTAGTTTTCTCTTCCTCTTCTCTATAGCAGCGCAGCATGGCCTCGTCGACTTTGCATTTTTGTAGGCATTAAACTGTGAGAATTGTAAAAGACAATATCTCAGTTTGCATTGAGCTTTCAGCTTCATAACTTTACAGATATTGTTTATACTCAAAACAGCAACATTACACATTAACTAATGTAAAAAAATCAAATTGCAATGAACCAGCCCTTTAAAATTATATTTGTGTATTGTAGCCTAATTTTCATAGGCTATTTTTTAGTAGAGAGCGAACAAGAACAAAAATTAAGTTCAGTCTTTAATACTCAACAGAGAGGGTAATCCACAGAGAGGTAAGGACACATGTACACATCAAAGTAAACTCAACTCAATACCAGACAAACAAAGACGGAACAGAATACAACTTATAAGGGTAAGTAAATGAGGATAATTACTGACACACCTGAACATAATGAAAATCAAGGGAAGACAGAAACTAGGCCATACTTGAGCACATGGGGAATGGAACACATGGAGAGAAAACACAACATAATGAGTCCAGGGGCGTGACAACAGCAAAACTACTGTGCTTCCAGTAGGCTATTTTAAAGAGCTGTCAACACTGGAAACTCTGACGGCATGCAATCAACTGATGAACACCCTATTCATAAATCTAGGTTATTTGTTATTCGTTGTAACTATTGCATCTGAAAATCAGATGCAGCCCCCCAAAACACTTCATGCCTCCTCACTTTGTGCGCTCTGGCGCCGGCTCTGCTCAACATAACACATATTCATTGTGTCCCATTTAACAGATGCATCATTTTATGGTAAGAACAAACTTGAACAGCAACAAACAATAACAATACAGAGAAATAATTAACTACGACCATCTAGCCCTCTATTAAACACGAAAAAAATTATTTTATCATACCTTTAGCATACTCAGTAGAGCTGCATTCTTAGTTGCATGGGAAGTTTGTGTAAAATGTAACAATTAAAATGTGACTTTGTGAAATGGACTGTCCTAAATTGCTGCTTAAGTAGCATAACTGTCAGGATCCTGCCCTGACAGTCCTGTCCATCTTGTCTCTGTTCCATGTTTCTTTGTTTGTTTTGTGTTTAAGCACATGGTTCTGTCTTTGTTCGTGTCTGCCACGTGCTCCCCTTGTCCCACCTCCTTGTTACCCCTGGTCACGCCCCCTTGTTTAGCACTTGTCTGCTTGATTGTTTTCACCTGATCCTCATGTGTACTGCTCTATATATCGGGTTCTCTTTCCTTGTGTCTCTGCTGGTTCGTTTTTGGTGTTTACCTGCTTCTTGGGCCAGAATTTATCCTTTTGATCTTGCTCAAGTTGTTTTTGATCTCTTGTCTAGTTAGTCTATATCCTCTGTTCCTTTTTGGCCTTTTAGTTTTATCTAGTTCTTGTTTTTTGATTGTGCACATCCTAATCTAGTTTTTGTTAGTGATGGCAAAATCGAGGCCTCGTGAACCAATGAAACAGTTGAACCAAATGTGCCATATTGTTTCGAGGCTTCGAATCAATCCGACACCCGTCTCAACGGTGACACCTAGTGGTCACTTGCAGGTGTTGATCTGAAACAACCTTGACGAGCCATTAAAAAAATGTGTTGTTTTTTTATTATTATAATGTTCTAATATGTGAAGCTTGTAACCTATAGGCTCCTCACTGTGCATAATGTTATTTTGGTCATGAAAAATGAATATTAATAAAAGAAATCAAGCCACAATGTCTCACTTTTTTAGAGATTTTTATTCAAAAATATTAATTTATCTGCTGTGGAAGGACTTAGCCTACTTCTTTTTTTACAGATAATTTCTCCAGCCTTTGAAAAAAATCCTCTCACAAGGGACACTTGTTGCTGGCATACAAAGATATTTTTTTGCAAGGACATACAAATGAGGAAAGATTACTGCTCTCTCTTTCCAGTAAGTTAGTGGATCATGAGTTCTGGGCAAATACGCATCGTTGATGTATTTTTTCACTTCCACTGTGGCATCAGCTGTAGCATTGTGTATCATCTTGATTTGATGGATGCGAGTATCAAAAAGATCCCATAAACTGTCCTGTGTTTCTACTGGTGTTGATGTTGATGGTGATGGTGATGGTGATGATGATGATGATGGGTGTGATGTTGACATTTCTGGGTCTGAATAAAAATGAAAACAGCAATTAGTAACAAATCCTAAACTGACGGCATATATGAAGGATATATTATATTACATGATTCAGATTACATAACATAACACAGACTGAAACTGCTCACCAGGATTTGTGTTTGAACGCATCAGTGAAGCACACTCCAGTGTGATATGCTTTTCAGCTTCCTGGGCTTTGGCAGCATTTCCAAATGCCACATTTTTTAACCTTGGGTCCAGCAGTGTAGCCAGTGCCAAGGCTCTAAAACTCTCATAACCTCCACATCTGGAGTGCAGACCTTCTTGCAGATGTGAGCCTATGAGCCAAAACAGGAGAAACACATATTTATAATAATGACAATAATATGACAGTTATGGCCAATCACATGGGTAGTATGGTCATTGTGGCCTACCTAATTGAACAGTTGATTCCTGCGTTGCATTTCCTTTTTTCTGTGCAAGCTTGTGCTGCAACATCCTGTACAGTGGTATAAGATTTGAAGCAGACACTCTCTTTTCCTCTGACATCTCTGTTGTTGCGAGTTTGAATGGTTGCAGTATTGACAATGATTGTTCAATAATGTCATAATCAATACTTGTCAGGGGAGCAGTATCATTGTTTAAGTTGGAAAGTGCAGCAGCCACTGGTTCACGTTGGTCATTCAAGCGCTGTAGCATGTCAAATGTGCTGTTCCATCTCGTGTCAACCTCCTGTATCAGTTTCAGAGTTGGTCTTCCCATCAAGCTCTGCATCTCCACAAGCTTGTCCTTTGCTTTGCAGCTGGATCTGAACAACCCCACTATCTTTCTGGCCTTCTGGCGTATTTCATTGATGACTGGGGTTTGATCTAGTGCCTTTTTTACAATCAAATTTAAAGTATGAGCAAAACATGGGACATGGCGAAGGTGGAGTAGCTGGGCACTTAGGATCATGTTAGATGCATTGTCAGTCACCATGCACTGAACTTTGGAGGTTATTCCCCACTCAGCCATTAGCAAGGCTTTAGCCTCCATGAGATGCTGGGCTGTGTGGGTTTGGTAAAACCTCCTTACACCCAGTACAACAGTTGCCATTTTTGCCTCTGGTGTTATGTAATGGCAAGTCACACCAAGATATCCATCCATATTAATGGAGGACCACATGTCAGCTGTAAGGCTAACAAATTCGGTCTTTTGTAGGTCCTCCATTGTCTTCTCCTTGGCTTTGTTGTACTTTTCGCTGACCATTATTTTAAGCACCTTCCGGGATGGGAGGACATAGCTTGGATCAAGCTTGTTCACAAATGCCCTGAATCCCTCATCGTCCACGATGGTGAAGGGCTGCAGATCCTTCACCACCATGTTTATAAGAGCCTCATCCAATTCCCTCTGTCTGACTTTTAAAAGAGAAGACAAAACATACTTTCAGACAAATACATTGGAAAAATACAGCTTCAATTAGTGCACATCTATTAAAAGTATAGCCTACTGGTTCATTATTTGGAAACCTTCCAGTGTTTATAATCAGTGCTTTATATAACTTATAAACTTTATAAACAGTGTCCCAAAAGGTTGTAATTATATTTCAATTATAATTATATCCCAAACAATGCATACCTTGCTTAGATGGCCCAGCAGTGTCAGTAGCAGGCCTAGGTACAGGGGGAATGCCATCCTCTGCACCCTGCAAAATGGCAGGATGAGTGCTCCTCAAATGGCGCATCATGGATGATGTATTGTTGCAGTAGGCTAGCTGCCGATCACAATACACACATCTCACTTTATTTGGGGTTTCTAAATGGAAATGCTCCCACACCACAGATGTACGGCATCTCTTCTGGGGAGCTTCCATTTTATCTATCTATCCAAATCTATCTATCTATCTATATATGAATCGATCTATGTATCTAGATATGTATCTATAATCTATGTATCTATATATGTATCTATCTATAATATATGTATTTATATATGTATCTGTAATCTATCTATATATGTATCTATCTATTAATCTAGCTGTCTATATATATTTATATCAATGTATCTATTAATGTGTCACTATATGTATACTCTGTCTGTCTCTAGCCTCTCAGTCAATGTGTTGTGTAAATTTAAATGTAAGTCTAAATTGCCTATAACTAATCAAATCGCACTATGTCACTATATCACCAAAAATCCGCTATCTCAAAGTCAAACTCCTCTCACAAAAACCCACGAGGTCAAAATGCGTTTATTTCACTTTTATACAGATGTGCGATTGTGTGGTCTGTTCCCGACCGTTCCAATCAAACGCTGATTCGGCGGACCACACCTGATGAAACAATTAGTGAAACACTTCGAGGCTTCGTTTGGTCATAGTCACGTGACATGGGTGTTTCGAATCACGCTTCGGATCAGTGTTTCGACACATCTGCGCTTCGGGATCTCGCAAAGCTTCGGAACGACTGTTTCGCTTCAGCCATCCTTAGTTTTTGTTTTTCTCTTTTTGATTTAGGGTTTCATTTACTCAGTTTGAGAGTGCAGTTCCTTTTTTGGATCCTGGCTTTTTGTTTTTAAACTGGTTTATTTCTTTGGATAGTTTTGGTAATTTTGCCTTTTGTTCACCCTTTGTTTTCTATTGTCTGTGTGTCGTTTTGAGTCTAGTCTTGTTTTGTGTATTGTCCTGTCTTGCCCCCACTCAGATTTCCTGGCCACTGAACCCCACTGCCTGGAAGCAGCTCACCTCTCTCACGTGTCAAGTCTCGTGAGTCTCTACCTGGCGACTAGACTGGTGACATTTGAGTTTCACTTGAAGCTACGGGTTTCCTGTGTCTGCCTGGCCCTTCCTCTGGAGCTGCCTCCTCTGTGCTCAAGCCCGTGGTCATCTTGGACCGTCTCTGTGGTCATACCTCCTGCCTGTATTGTCTGCCCTGCCCATCTGTTTGAACCGTTTCACTGCAAATTCCCCCAGCTGTTCCAGTCTATGTTTTGTTAAAAAAATACCCTTGTCTGCTCATTCTGCATTTGGGTCCCATTTCTTGCAGATCCCTGACAGAACGAACCAGCCAACTCAGGACCCAGCAATGAGCATCCGTATTGTTCCTCCAAGTACCGCTAAGGGGAGACTGGCACTCCAACAGGCAGTGGCATCGCTCCGCCAGCAGGGGCGGGAGGTTGTTTCATTTGCCCAGTTTTTCTGGACCATGGCAAGGGGCTTGGAGTATCCAGACTCCACTCTAAAGGAGGCTTTTAATCTCTGCTTGGATGATCCCCTACCACAATGGGAGATGGAGCAACTAAGAGGCATAGATTATTGGACATTTTCTAAGTATTTGCACCATCGTAAGGACTGGCAGATTCTTACACCCCCAGAGTCAGCCTGCAGGGACCATGCCACCTTCCCTCCCATGCCGAGTCAAATTCAAGACCCTATTCCATCTCCTACGTTGAAGCGTAGACTGAGGAGGAAGAGAGCTGCCCACAACGCTGCATCAGTAGCAGAGCCAGTTAGATCTGCCCTTGCCACGCCAGAGCCGGTCGTGCCCACACTGGAGCCGGTCGTGCCCACGCCAGTCAGTCCGGAGTTGATTCAAAGTGTTGAAGTCACCCCAGAAGCTGAAAGTCATGCACATTTGAGCCCTCAAAGATGTATGAAGAGGAGGGCACCCATTGCGCAGCCAAACGCTCTTCTTTCAGAGGTCCCAAGCACACTGCGCCAAGAGGACCAGTGTCAGGAGAGTTCTAACACATTGGTCCAGGAGGACCAGACTCAGTTGGTCCTGTATTCAGTGGGTCCAGAGGTATACAGTCTGGAACCAATCCCCAAGTCTGTCCAGTCTTCTCCAGTCATTCCAGAGCCAGATTGCAGAGACCAACCTGCTCTCTTACCCTCACCGAGTCAAGTCCCAGATCATTTTCTGACTCCAAGGAAGTATAGGGCAAGAAGGAAGGGCGCAGTCCAGAATGCTGCATCTGTCTCAGAGTCAGTCAAGTCTGCTCCAGTTATTCCAGTGTTAATCCAGCCAGCCACAGGCATTCCAGAGCCAATTCAGTCCGCCCCAGACATTCCAGAGCCAATCAAGTCAGATCCTGCTGTTTCAAAGTTAGCAAAGAAGGGGCCTTTCATCCCAGAGGTGGCCAAGTCAGCAACCAAGATTAAGGGGGTTAAGTTAAATGCAGTCAATTCAGAGGCAGCCGATAACACACTGCTGTGCCTCCAGAAGCCGAATCAAATGAGGGCCTGTGTTTTGCAGTTCGACATTCCCTCTCAGGAGGTCGCTAGTCCTCTGGTCCAGGAGGGCCTAAGCCATGAGACCCCAAGTCCGGAGGTCCAGGATTTCTCAAGTCAGGATTCCCTATCTCCAGTGGTCTTGGAAGACCAGATTCAGAATGTTCCTAGTCCTGTTATCCAGGCGGACCCTAGTCAGGTGGTCCAATATCCAGTGGTCCCAGAAGTATGTAACCTGGTGGAACCACACCCTAAGATGCCCACTTCACCAGTTGTCTCTCCCCTAGAGAAGGAATCTGTGACTGTCTATGTAACTTCAACTGAACCACCGGTTAATCCTGTCATGCCCAAGAAGGGCAATCATATAAGTCATGTCATGTTCCTAGAGCTTGCTTTTGAGATGGCACCCCCTGAGCCCGTGTCAGCTCCAACCTCTGAGCCCTCTCCAGTGTCTGTGCCAGCCCCAGAGTCTGCGCTGGTCCAGGAGCCTCTAGAGTCCAACACTGCAGCCCCGGAGGGCACGTCAGAGTCAAGCCCAGTACCTGCCCTTACAGCCCAGGAGGGCACGCCAGAGTCCAGCCCAATGGCTGTCTCCGAAGCCCTGGAGAGTGCTTCCAAGTCCGTATCGGAATCCATTCTTGCATCTCCGGAACCATTTTCCCAAGGATGCACCCTCTCTGCCCATGTGGCCATGGCACCGGAGTTTGTCCCAAGGCCCTTCACGCAGCAAGAGTTGGGCCCAGAGGCCATAAAGGCTACTTCCAAAGTTCCTCCAGTAAAACAAGTCCACCTCCCTAGAAGGACCACCAACAAGATCCCTATCCCACCCACCCTATTAGCTAGTCCTTTTGGATCCCATATGCCAGAACCTCCCTGGTCCACCTCAAACTATTCCCCAGGATTATTTTCCTCCCTCCCAGTCCCACCCCTTAGGTTTACTGGCTATCCTGGAGTTCCAAGCTTTGTTCCCAAACCACCCGCCCAGTTGGTACCTCCCTGTACTGTTTTGCCCAGTGTGGACGCCTGGGGGCGTCCATTGGGGGGAGGGTACTGTCAGGATCCTGCCCTGACAGTCCTGTCCATCTTGTCTCTGTTCCATGTTTCTTTGTTTGTTTTGTGTTTAAGCACATGGTTCTGTCTTTGTTCGTGTCTGCCACGTGCTCCCCTTGTCCCACCTCCTTGTTACCCCTGGTCACACCCCCTTGTTTAGCCCTTGTCTGCTTGATTGTTTTCACCTGATCCTCATGTGTACTGCTCTATATATCGGGTTCTCTTTCCTTGTGTCTCTGCTTGTTCGTTTTTGGTGTTTACCTGCTTCTTGGGCCAGAATTTATCCTTTTGATCTTGCTCAAGTTGTTTTTGATCTCTTGTCTAGTTAGTCTATATCCTCTGTTCCTTTTTGGCCTTTTAGTTTTATCTAGTTCTTGTTTTTTGATTGTGCACATCCTAATCTAGTTTTTGTTTTTCTCTTTTTGATTTAGGGTTTCATTTACTCTGTTTGAGAGTGCAGTTCCTTTTTTGGATCCTGGCTTTTTGTTTTTAAACTGGTTTATTTCTTTGGATAGTTTTGGTAATTTTGCCTTTTGTTCACCCTTTGTTTTCTATTGTCTGTGTGTCGTTTTGAGTTTAGTCTTGTTTTGTGTATTGTCCTGTCTTGCCCCCACTCAGATTTCCTGGCCACTGAACCCCACTGCCTGGAAGCAGCTCACCTCTCTCACGTGTCAAGTCTCGTGAGTCTCTACCTGGCGACTAGACTGGTGACATTTGAGTTTCACTTGAAGCTACAGGTTTCCTGTGTCTTCCTGGCCCTTCCTCTGGAGCTGCCTCCTCTGTGCTCAAGCCCGTGGTCATCTTGGACCGTCTCTGTGGTCATCCCTCCTGCCCGTATTGTCTGCCCTGCCCATCTGTTTGAACCGTTTCACTGCAAATTCCCCCAGCTGTTCCAGTCTATGTTTTGTTAATAAAATACCCTTGTCTGCTCATTCTGCATTTGGGTCCCATTTCTTGCAGATCACTGACAATAACATTAATTATAGAAAGCCTATGCATTTGGCAACTGTATTGTTATTATTATTTAAATAAACCATTATATTTCATAATTAAAATCTATTTAATCAATGCCCTCTGTGGCACCAGCATTGCAAGGAGCAATGGTAATATTACACCTTGTCAAATTTATTAGACAACTAGATCCAGTGGAGCGAGATCAGTAAGGATGTGATGTGGGTTATTTTTGGTTGATTGAAGATCAGACGTTGTGCTGCCATGAAAGATCTGCCTGTGAGGTAGGACTGAGGTCTGCAAAGTACTGTCAAGTCAAGTCACCTTTATTTATATAGTGCTTAAAAAAAAGGATTGCATCAAAGCAACTGAACCACATTAATTAGGAAAACACTGTCAATAATGCAAAATGACAGTTAAAGGCAGTTCATCATTGAATGTCATCTCAGTTTGCAATCATTTGCAATCAAGTCAACGATATCGCTGTAAATAAAGTGACCCCAACTAAGCAAGCCAGAGGTGACAGCGGCAAGGAACCGAAACTCCATCGGTGACAGAATGGAGAAAAAAACCTTGGGAGAAACCAGGCTCAGTTGGGGGGGCAGTTCTCCTCTGACCAGACGAAATCAGTAGTTCAATTCCAGGTTGCAGCAAAGTCAGATTGTGCAGAAGAATCATCTGTTTCCTGTGGTCTTGTCCTGGTGGTCGTCTGAGACAAGGTCTTTACAGGGGATCTGTATCTGGGGTTCTAGTTGTCCTGGTCTCTGCTGTCTTTCAGGGATGTAGAGTAGAGCTGTAATCAGGCCTTAAAAGTTAGGCCCGACAGGACCCGAGCCCGACAAGTACATTTTGATTGACAAGCCCGAACCCGTTTACAGCCTGACATTATTCAAATGTGCGCACACACACAGCTCTTTTTCCTTTTGTCAAGAATGAGTCATTTATATGTTTTTTAACAATTTATTCATAACTAATGTAGACTATAGGCCACTTGGAAGTTGGAATAAAGAAATAAAATAAGTCCTCTAAAGCACCAATAAAAATGAGTTTTTTTAAACAAATTAAATTAAGATACATTTTAAGTTAAGATTGGCAATAACGAAATTAAGATAAAGGCTCCGCCGGATTTGCTTTGCCACTAGCAGCTGACATTTAATAAAAGAATGCCAACATTAGCATAAATACTGTCCAAATTATGCATTTAAGACTCTGAATATTTAGTTATCATTTGAAAAACCTTTACTCACAACGATTAGGCTAAGCCTGCATGTTTTTGTGGAGGAAAATTAATGAATCAACTGTAGATGGCTTCAGCGCGTTCCTGCACTCACTGATGGTGCGTCATTATTTACTCATTATTCTCATTATAAACATGGTCAAAACTTTTCCACAACTTAGACTTTGCTTTAGTTGCTGGTGCAACTAAAACATAATCGCCAGAGGCAAGCCTCTGTTACACCTACCCAGCATCCATTTTCACATCTTTATCGCGCTAATCGAAACACATTACATGACCCTTCGTTTACCTCGCAAACCGGAGCGCAAACCGAAGCGCAAACCCGAGCCCGACCCGAGCCCGCGTAAGATTATATAAATTAAGCCCGAACCCGACCGAACCCGTTGGGTCCAATCGGTTACCGTCAGGTTCAGGCAAAGATCTTCAGCTCTAATGTAGAGGTCCTTTCTAGGTGGCGATCCACCATCTGGCCTGGATACGTACTGGATCCAGGTGACTGCAGTGACCATCTGATCTGGAAACAGACTGGATCTGGTGGCTTCAGTGACCTCGGAATAAGAGAGAAACAGACTAATATTAGCTTAGATGCCATTCTTCTAACGATGTAGCAAGTACATTGGGTGTAATGGGAAGTGTTCCCGGTTCCAGTTTACATAATTAATGCAGCCTAAAAATCCTTTAACAGATTTGGATATTAGAAGCGTATTAGTGTGTTATGTGTAAGACAGGTTAAAGAGATGGGTCTTTAATCTAGATTTAAACTGCAAGAGTGTGTCTGCCTCCCGAACAATGTTAGGTAGGTTATTCCAGATTTTAGGCACCAAATAAGAAAAGGATCTGCCGCCCACCGTTGAGTTTGATTTATTCTAGGTATTATCAAATGAATTATCAAGGGTGGAAAGGAGGATCTGGTGGTTAGCAATGTCAAAGCCCACAAGCAGGCCCAGCAGAATAAGAACAGTTGATTTGGAGTTCACTCTTGTCAGTTGAAGAGTTTTAGCAATGATCATTAGTGCAGTCTCCATAGTAGTACTAAGTATCATGACGTTAACCTGTTATCTGTAACCCTGTCCCATATATCGGACGCCTACGTTTACTTCACTATATTACAATTAAATCCTAATCTAATCATGACAAACTATATATCGTTGGAAAGGTCTAAGACTCCTAAGTAGATATTTTACCAATCTTTTTTGTTAAAAATGATGTAGGAAAAGTAATAGATTAATTTATGGCAAGAGTGCACCTCAAAAACCTACATCATAACAGGAGTTCTGACCTTTGTTAAAAAAAAAGTCTTCTTTGTTGCCTTTTTCTCTATCACACTTTAGAAATCATCAGAAATGATATATCACTTGAAAACTTAAAATCTCAAAATTCATCCTTTGAAACCCATTTTAAAATCAAACATTGCATTACCATGAAAATGGTACATCAAAGTCATGTTACAAAATGTTTTCAGTCATGAATTATAAAAAGTCTATGTTCAAAAATGTGAGTGACAGTTAACAGGTTAAATCTCAAAATAATTAATGTATGATACACTAAATTTGTATGAGGTGGGAATAAGTTTGCCGTGATCTGCTGTGACATCACAGCTGTATTGCACTGTTGTATATGGAGCTGCCTAAAGTTTACATATGAGTCAACTCATTCCCTTGGTCAAAATCGAAGAGTCAGGTTTTTTAATATAAAAATCCATTACCCACTTGACGCCGTGGAATGGAGCTGGGGATTCCCATTACAATAGCATTCCCTAACAATGATGATAATAACACAGACTTAATTTGTTTACACAGTTGTTAAAATGCGTGTTGGTTCAGCAGTAATATGTAAGTATAATATGTAGCTTCAAGTTGATATTAAAATTATTGCAAAAAAGAAAAAAGAAAGGCAAATATTTGGATTCAGGAAGCATTAGATGCCTCCATGTTTCAGGAAAAGGCATAAATTATTCATCGCTACAAAAGGAGAAAAGTAAAGGCTGAGCATTTAAGTCTCTTAGTGGCATTCATTTAATCAGAGGTCATCAGAGTATGGAATATATGCTGCGCTCTCAGCAAGAGGACTCATTTCAATGAAACATCTCTATCCCATGAACAAGATGTAAAAGAAAAGATGTATTAGTCAGTTTTAATGTGGCTGCTATTCTCTCTGCCAGGGTGTATCAAGGCTACAGTTTACATTGCATTCTCATTTATTTTTACATTACAAAATATCAGCATCAGAGGGTAAAAATAATGGAAAGGAGCAGGAAGCTCTTTTTTTTCTTTTTACCTCTATCTCTTCTCTCATCCAATCGCTCGCTTAGTGCTTAGATGGGAGACAGAGTTCATGGCCAGAAGCTGAGGACATTGAGCGGGGTGACAGGTTCAGTGTGTGAGAAGAGCTCTGATCAAGCATTCAGATTAAAGTATTTTCTCCTGCCCGAGGACAGCTCTCGATGCACACCCTTCGTGAACAGTGTGTGTGTGTGTGTATGTGTGTGTGTGTCACTGTGGGAGTGTGGGATGACTCCCTTCATCTCTGAGGTGACTGGCATCCAGATTCGGTATCAATATAACAGTTTCAGTTTTTATTCAGCCATCACATACAAGAATAAAATAAAGCGTAGCCTAAGCTAGGGGTATAACGATTCACTCGTTTTCTCTATGACTCAGTTACAAATCCTCCCGATGTACATGCATTGATTTTGAAACATGACATCTGAATCGTGAATAGTTTGTTTGGGTGAAGATTTAAAATTCAATAATTTAAAATACAGGATGGTCGGTAGTGCTATACTCTTTAATTAAATATATACAAACCATTGATAAAGCTGCCTACAGTCGTGGCCAAAATCTTTGAGAATTACATAAATATTATTTTTTAAAAAGTTTGCTGCTAAACTGCTTTTAAATCTTTGTTTCAGTTGTTTCTGTGATGTACTGAAATATAATTACAAGCACTTCATATGTTTCAAAGGGTTTTATCGACAATTACATGACATTTATGCAAAGAGTCAGTATTTGCAGTGTTGGCCCGCCTCTTGAGGATTGACCACAAGTTCTCAATGGGATTTAGATCTGGGGAGTTTCCAGGCCATGGACCCAAAATTTCAACATTCTGGTCCCCGAGCCACTTAGTTATCACTTTTGCCTTATGGCACGGTGCTCCATCGTGCTGGAAAATGCATTGTTCTTCACCAAACTGTTGTTGGATTGTTGGAAAAAGTTGCTGTTGGAGGGTGTTTTGGTACCATTCTTTATTCATGGCTGTGTTTTTGGGCAGAATTGTGAGTGAGCCCACTCCCTTGGATGAGAAGCAACCCCACACATGAATGGTCAGGATGCTTTACTGTTGGCATGACACAGGACTGATGGTAGCGCTCACCTTTTCTTCTCCAGACAAGCCTTTTTCCAGATGCCCCAAACAATCAGAAAGGGGCTTCATCTGAGAATATGACTTTGCCTCAGTCCTCAGCAGTCCATTCACTATACTTTCTGCAGAAGATCAATCTGTCCCTGATGTTTTTTTTGGAGAGAAGTGGCTTCTTTGCTGCCCTTCTTGACACCAGGCAATCTTCCAAAAGTCTTGGCCTCACTGTGCGTGCAGATGCGCTCACACCTGGCTGCTGCCATTCCTGAGCAAGCTCTGCACTGGTGGCACTCCGATCCCGCAGCTGAATCCTCTTTAGGAGACCATCCTGGCGCTTGCTGGACTTTCTTGGACGCCCTGAAGCCTTCTTTACAAGAATTGAACCTCTTTCCTTGAAGTTCTTGATGACCCTATAAATTGTTGATTTAGGTGCAATCTTAGTAGCCACAATATCCTTGCCTGTGAAGCCATTTTTATGCAACACAATGATGGCTGCACGCGTTTCTTTGCAGGTCACCATGGTTAACAATGGAAGAACAATGATTTCAAGCATAACCATCCTTTTAACATGTCAAGTCTGCCATTCTAACCCAATCAGCCTGACATAATGATCTCCAGCCTTGTGCTCGTCAACATTCTCACCTGAGTTAACGAAACGATTACTGAAATGATCTCAGCAGGTCCTTTAATGACAGCAATGAAATGCAGTGGAAAGGTTTTTTTGGGATTAAGTTAATTTTCATGGCAAAGAAGGACTATGCAATTCATCTGATCACTCTTCATAACATTCTGGAGTATATGCAAATTGCCAATATTTATGTAATTCTCAAAACTTTTGGCCACGACTGTATTCATTATGTGCATGGCCACTTCTACTGAAATACAACTCTTCTGTTTTCCATATGATAAAATACTACTGTTATACAAGTTTCATTGTTTATTTGGTTAGAAGAAAACGTTTAAGTGATCTTAGGATATCGCTGGGATATTAGGATATTTTTTCTTTATTTGCATTTGAGAACTGAGTTGTAATTGTAATAGACTGTAATAATACATGTATTAGTTTGGTGGAAAACCTGGCCATAATAGGGAATTTTAAGATCAATCTTAACTTGAATTTAACAATCTTAAATGGTAAAGTATTTTTCTTATTTCTATGTAATACAACTTTAAATTCATTAGAATGTATTCTGTTTCATTTTATGTTTTTTTTTCTGAGCAAAAACAATAATGACTATCAAACATTTTTTACCATAATTTACAGAAGACACCGACTAAAATGCCATTCAGTGTAACAATATTTTAACAACAGTGTAACACTTTATTTTATGGTCCAATTCTCACTATTGGATAAAAGCATCTGCTAAATGCATAAATGTAAATGTCTGTTACTATGTCTGTTACTCTGAATCTTGTTTTGCCAAAGAGGAAAATAATATTTTCATTGTTCCCATAATGTTTTACTATTAGTCTGTATTATTAAATTAGTTTTAATAATATTCCTGAGAAAATGACATCAGAAGCAGATGTTGAAAAGTAATAAGCATTTTATTCTACTGTTCTGATGCTCTCTCCCATGCTTGCTTAGCTTGTCACTTTGTTTTTAACTTGCTCAGCCTCAAAAAGTGCTGCTAGCAGGTATATTTATTTTATATTTTCTGTTTGCTAACATACCGTAAATGACATTCTCAAGATAAGTATTTTGGGTGTAGAATCCTCTCAATTTTTTTCCTGAACTTGTGACATACTGTAGTGACTGAGAGCCACAGCCCTGCAAAGTTTTGCTTCAACCTTAATCAAACACACCTGAACAAACTAATCAAGATTTGAAGGGTTACTAGAGAGCTACAGGCAGGTGAGTTTTAATCAGAATCAGAATGAGCTTTATTGCCAGGTATGTTTACACAGACAAGGAATTTGTTTTCATGACAAAAGCTTCCACAGTGCAACAGAACAAAAACACATAATAAAATAATAAAAGAATATAAATAAGTAGGTAAGGAATAACAATATACAAATTGACAATTGTTTGTGCAGGTATATTACAATAGGCAGTTTTGTATGTATATTATGTGCAAATTTGAAGTGTAGACTAAGTGTGTGTGTTAGATAAATAAGTGTATGAGTGTATAAATAGTGTTGTGTGTTCCACAGTTATTGTAAGTGTTTATTAGATGGATTGCCTGAGGGAAGAAACTGTTACTCTGTCTGGTCGTTCTGGTGCTCAGTGCTCTGTAGCGACGACCAGAGGGCAACAGTTCAAAGAGGGAGTGTGCTGGATGTGAGGGGTCCAGAATGATTTTGCCAGCCCTTTTGCTCACTCTGCATAAGCAGAGTTCTTGAATAGAAGGGAGTGTTGTACCAATGATTCGCTCAGCAGTCCGGACTATCTTCTGAAGTCAAATTTGGTAGCTGAGCTGATCCATACAGTTACTGAAGTGCAGAGGACAGATTCAGCCTTTTTCACAATGGAGTCAATGTGGATGTCCCACTTCAGGTCCTGAGAGATTGTGGTGCCCAGGAAGCTGAATGACTCCATTGCAGTCACATTGCTATTCATGATTGTGAGCAGGGGGATTTCTCCTGAAGTCCACGATCATGAAAGTGACGTGATATACAGCCAAGTATGGTGACCCATACTCATAATTCATACTCTGCATTTAACCCATCCAAAGTACACACACACACAGCAGTGAACACACACACTGTGAACACACACCCGGAGCAGTGGGCAGCCATTTATGCTGCAGCACCCAGGGAGCAGTTGGGGGTTCAGTGCTTTGCTCAAGGGCACCTAAGTCGTGGTATTGCAGGACCGAGACTCAAACCCACAACCTTAGTGTTAATAGTCAAACTCTCTAACCACTAGGCCACAGCTTCCCCATCTTCCCCATCATCTCCACTGTTTTGAGCATGTTGAGCTCCAGGTTGTTGAGACTGCACCAGACAGCCAGCTCTTTAACCTCTTGTCTCTAAGCAGACTCCTCACCATCCTGAATAAGGCCGATGAGTGTAGTATCATCTGCAAACTTCAGGAGCTTGACAGAGGGATCATTAGATGTAGTCGTTGGTGTACAGGGAGAAGAGCAGTGGGGAGAGAATGCAGCCCTGAGGAGCTCCAGTGCTGGTTAAATGGGTGATGGATGCGTATTTTCCCAGCCTCACTAGCTGCTGCCTATCAGGAAGCTTTTGATCCACTGACAGACGGAGGTGGGCACGGAGAGCTGAGTTAGTTTGGGAAGGAGGAGGTTTGGGATGATCATGTTAAAGGCCGAGCTGAAGTCCACAAACAGGATCCTCACATAAGTCCCTGGTCTGTCTAGATGTTGGAGAACATAATGCAGTCCAATGTTTACTGCATCATCCACAGACCGGTTTGCTCTGTAGGCAGACTGAAGAGGATCCAGCAAGGGTCCAGTAATTTCCTTCAGCAAGGGCCAGCACCAGTTTTTCAAATGAGTTCATGAGCCAAAGACCTGTAGTCATTTAGTCCTGTAATTTTTAATTTTTTTGGGATGGGGATAATGGTGGAGCGTTTGAAGCATGAAGGGACTTCGCACAGCTCCAATGATCTGTTGAAGATCTGTGTGAAGATGGGGGCCAGCTGGTCAGCACAGGATTTCAGACAGGCTGGTGTAACACAATCTGGGCCTGGTGCTTTTTTCCTGTTCTGCTTCTGGAAGACCTGGCGCACCTCCTCTTCGCTGATCTGAATTGAATTGCAGATGTGGGGGAGAGAGGGGTTGCAGGAGGTGTAAATGGTGTGAGCGGTTGTTTGGACAGGTGTTAAGGGTGGGTTGCAAGAGGTGTAAATGGTGTGAACGGTTGTGTGGAGAGGTGCGCAGGGCAGGTGATGGGTGTTCTTTCAAACCTGCAGTAAAATTAGTTCAGATCGTCTGCCAGTCGTTGATTCTCCACAGTGCTGGGAGATGGTGTCTTGTAATTGGTGATCTCCTTCAGACTTTTCCACACTGATCCTGAGTTGCTGGAGGTGAACTGAGTCCTTATTTTTGCAGAATAATTTATCTTTGCCACTCTGATCTCCTTTTCCAGTATGTATTTAGCCTGTTTATACAAGACATTGTCTCCCTTCCTGTAAGCATCTTCTTCGGCCTGATGGAGCTGTCTGAGTTTTGCAGTGAACCATGGTTTGTCATTGTTGTAAGTTAGATGTGTTCTGGTAGGAATACAGATATCCTCACAGAAACTGATATAAGGTGTTAATGGCGCAGTCGATAAGACACATGCCTTTGTTGTGAGAGACCAGGGTTCGAATCCACTGTGAGACACTGATGTGTCCCTGAGCAAGACACTTAACCCCTAGTTGCTCCAGAGGCGTGTGCCCTCTGACATATATAGCAATTGTAAGTTGCTTTGGATAAAAGCGTCAGCTAAATGAATAATGTGATAAGATGTTACAGTCTCTGTGAGTTGTCCAGATCAGTGGCAGCAGCTTCAAAAACACTCCAATCAGTGAGGTCAAAACAAGATTGTAAATCCTGCTCTGCTTCATTAGTCCATCTTTTTACAGTCCTTAATACAGGTTTAGCGGATTTTAGTTTCTGCCTGTAGGTCGGTATAAGATGAACCAAATAATGATCATGGAACAGAGCTGCTCGTGAAACAAAGTGATATGCATTCTTTATTGTGGTGTAACAGTGTTCCAATATATTACTGTCTCAGGTGGGACATGCGATGTGCTGTGTGTATTTTGGCAGTTCACGGGAGAGATTTGCTTTATTAAAGTCCCCGAGAATGATTAAATCAGAGTCTGGGTGTTGTTGTTCTGTCTCTGTGATCCGATCAGTGAGTTTCTGTAAAGAATGAACGAGTGAAACTCCCACGGTGAATAGAACGGCATGCAGTTAATGAAGAGTGTTTCTAGATCTGAACAGCACATCTTCCTTAACGCTACATCTGTACTCTATCTTTCGTTGAGGTAAAAGCATGTCATGTGATTTCCCTGTTTATTCTGCATCGCAGTCTGCTCTGAACAGCTAAAAGCCCGGTAGATGGACCACGCTGTCTGGAAAGGCGTCATTTAGCTAAGTTTCAGTTAAACACAGAGCAGCAGAGTGTGAGAAATCCTTATTTGTCCGAGAGAGCAGAACGAGTTCATCCGTTTTGTTGGATACAGAGCATTTAAAATCTGCATTTTCTGAGTCTCACATATGCCCCTGATCTCTTTCCTCATTCCAGTGTCCTGCAGCGCGTGATCAGCGCAGCTGCTCCGCAGACGGAAATGTCCAGCAAAACATCAGAATAGTCGAAAACCACTAATATATCGGGAGATGTGTGGTGCCGAATGTCCAGCAATTCGTCCCTGGTGAAACTGATTGCAGGAATATAACTAGTGTGACGGGGTGAAGAAGCACACGACACGAGGATCAAGGTAAGTTCCCCGAAAGGTGGATTTTATTGAGGTGATGTAGGGAAAATAGCCAACGTGAGGGTTTTCCGGTGCTCAGCCTTCTCTTCCTCCTTTGGTGCGCAGTGCGGTGTGGGTCCATGTCCTTAGTGGGCTGGCGGTCACACGCTGCTGTCTGGAGGGGAAACACAGAGAATTTTTAGCTGAGTCTTCTGGAGACATCTCTCACCTCTGTGTTCGACGACACTGCTTATAAAGCCCGTTTTCCAACGGGCTGCAGGTGTGACCGCTCAGCCCGTAATGAGCAGTTTCCAGGGCGACGCTGATGAGTGCTCGGGCCACGCGTCACACTAGAGACAGGACAAACTAACAAAAACCCAAAAACTGCAGAGCATGTCACAGAAGCAGCCATCCTCTATTGGCACCAGATTCAGGATTGGAGCTGAACTCTGCAGGGCTGCCGCTCTCCAGGACTGATCTCTGAAAAACTGAATTTTTGGGACAAGAGTCCCCTGGTTGTTAAAAAAAAAAAAAAAAAAGTTAAAGTCATAGTCCTTTTAAGACAACCAACTCTTATTTAAGAAAAAAAAGAAAAATTGATTATTTATTTATATATATATATATATATATATATATATATATATGTGTGTGTGTGTGTGTGTGTGTGTGTGTGTGTGTGTGTGTGTGTGTGTGTGTCAGGTAGAGAGTCAGAAGATCCAAAAGCAAATGTAGCTCAAGTCAAAGTCCTTTATTATTTAACAAAACATTCCAAAGGTAGATGGCATGGAAATTGAACAAAAAATATTCTCCTTAAAAAGCTTGATAGAAGAGTCTCTGCCGGGAGGGGCAGCGCCGAACAGAAAAATACTTGCTCTCAGGACTTTGCACAGGTGTAGGGCTGCTTGAGCGGAGCAAAACTCCAGATGGGGCACTTCACGGCTGGGAACAGGAGACAGGGCACACTAAGGTGAACGCTGCTACATAAGACAGGGTTACAGTCGACATGCATACGAGGGCATATAGCTCACACAATAATCCGACCCCGGACAGAGAGAACAAACGCCAGAAGCAGACCGAGTAATTAGTAGGGGTGTAACGATTCACTCGTTTTCTTGATGCATCGATTACAAACCCTGACGATTCAGGGTCATGATTCTTGAAACATGATTTTTGAATCGTGAATCGCCGATCTTGGACAGTAATCAATTTAAAACCCTATGAATCGAATGAATCGCGATTTCTATAATGATTCAGTGCTTTCAAAATATATACACATTAAATTACTACACGCAAAATTAATGGAGACCTTGAAGAGTGTTTGTGAATCGTGCCTCTAATCTGTCCTTCACACGCTCCACTGTTGAGCACCTGTGACTGTCACAGGATTGCGCTCACGCTCCGTTCCTCTCTGACGCAGCAGACCTGCGATCTATAGAACTCATGTACCATAATACTGAAGTGAAGTTGTTTTACTTTTCTGTAGTTTGTTAATGGCTCTCTGCATACTGACGACATTAGACTACCTGAGCAGTCGAAAGCTGCGTATTTATTGCATGGACGGAGCAGATAGTGTCTAAATCATATGCTGTCACGATTATTAGATGGAGTGCCCATGAACTTCATTAGAGGGCACTCCACTCAGGACCATTCCACCCATCAACCACCAGATGTCACTTGGACACTAGCACCTCTCATACTGTTGCACCACACCCGAACTACATTACCCATGAGTCACTGCATCACAATCACCCTGCCACACCTGCACCTCATTCATCAGCCAATTTCCTTGCCACACCTGCACCTCATTTACACACACACATAAAAGCAGCACATTCACTCTCACTCACTGCGAAGTCTTGTTTAGCCAGTCTGACATTTCCGAGCGTTTTCCCTGTGTTTATTATTCCTGTGTTTTGACCTTTGGACTGTTTATTCCGACTCTGATTCTCCGCTGCCTGTCTCGATCCCTGCTTGTTTCTGATTACGATTCTGGTTATCCCTGACACACCTGACGCCATTCCTGATCTCTGCCTGTATGACCATTCTGTTTAATAAATGCTGCATATGGATCCGAACGCCTCCGACTCCTTGTTACAGAAGACTTCGCCAAACCAGGATCCAGCAGCTTTAAGGAGTAAATCCAGGTCAGCCATGAATCCAGTAAGCCAATTTATGCGTTTTCGTCAGGGAATTAGGCCCATCGAGGACTATGTGAAGAACTTTATTGAGTTTGCCCATTTATCTATCATGGACGAGATGTGCCTGATGATATTTTTTCGTGGTGGCCTATCTGAGCCGCTTGGCTCACTCATGCCTTTGCATGATCCTCACTGGACTCTGCAGTATTATATTGATCTGGCACTCCAACTGAGCAGCTCTGCATATACTGTGGGTGTTGTGGAGGAGGAACACAGCACTTTTGCAGTATCCACCACTCCTGAGCCTTGTCCTGTTATGGCCGCCAGCCCAGCGCCTCTGCACAAGATGGCCGCCAGCCCAACACCGCTGCACAAGATGGCCGCCTCAGTTGAATTTCCAGAATCAAGTCAGGTCCCCGTCGACATTCCAGAGTCAGGTCAAGTCTCCACTGACCGTCCAGAACAAGAGTCCAATCAGGTCCCAGCGACACTGCACAAGATGGGGTGGTGCTAGCGCAGTGGATAAGACACATGTCTTTGGTGTGAGAGACCCGGGTTCGAATCCACTGTGAGACACCAATGTGTCCCTGAGCAAGACACTTAACCCCTAGTTGCTCCAGAGGTGTGCGACCTCTGACATATGTGGCAATTGTAAGTCGCTTTGGATAAAAGCGTCAGCTAAGTGAATAAGTGATAAGTGATAAAAAGTGATAAAGGTCACTGTTGACCATCCAGAGTCAGGTCAAGTCTTCGCTGACCTTCCAGAGTCCGGGTTAGTTCCTGTTGGCCTTCCAGAATCGAGTCAGTTGACCGTTGAATTTTCAGAGTCGAGTCAGGTTCCAGTGAACTCTCCAGAGTCGAGTCAGGTTCCAGTGAACTCTCCAGAGTCGAGTCAGGTTCCAGTGAACTCTCCAGAGTCGAGTCAGGTTCCAGTGAACTCTCCAGAGTCGAGTCAGGTTCCAGTGAACTCTCCATGAGCCAGGGCAAGTCACCGTTGATCTTCATGAGCCAGGGCAAGTCACCGTTGATCTTCATGAGCCAGGGCAAGTCACCGTTGATCTTCATGAGCAAAGTCAAGTCACCATTAACCTCCGTGAACTAAGTCAAGTCACAGTTGATCCTCAGGAACCAAGTCAAGTCACCAACGATCTTCATGGGCACAGTCAAGTCACCAACGATCCTCATGAGCAAAGTCAAGTCATCAACGATCTTCATGAGCAAAGTCAAGTCACCATTAACCTCCGTGAACTAAATCAAGTCACAGTTGATCCTCAGGAACCAAGTCAAGTCATCAACGATCCTCATGAGCAAAGTCAAGTCATCAACGATCTTCATGAGCAAAGTCAAATCACCATTAACCTCCGTGAACTAAGTCAAGTCACAGTTGATCCTCAGGAACCAAGTCAAGTCACCAACGATCTTCATGGGCACAGTCAAGTCACCAACGATCTTCATGAGCAAAGTCAAGTCACAGTTGATCTTCATGAGCAAAGTCAAGTCACAGTTGATCCTCAGGAACCAAGTCAAGTCACCAACGATCTTCATGAGCAAAGTCAAGTCACCAACGATCTTCATGAGCAAAGTCAAGTCATCAACGATCTTCATGAGCAAAGTCAAGTCATCAACGATCTTCATGAGCAAAGTCAAGTCACCATTAACCTCCGTGAACTAAGTCAAGTCACCAACAATTTTCATGAGCAAAGTCAAGTCACCAACGATCTTCATGAACTAACTCAAATCACCAACGATCTTCATGAGCAAAGTCAAGTCACCAACGATCTTCATGAGCAAAATCAAGTCACAGTTGATCCTCAGGAACCAAGTCAAGTCACCAACGATCTTCATGAGCAAAGTCAAGTCACCAACGATCTTCATGAGCAAAGTCAAGTCATCAACGATCTTCATGAGCAAAGTCAAGTCATCAACGATCTTCATGAGCAAAGTCAAGTCACAGTTGATCCTCAGGAACCAAGTCAAGTCACCAACGATCTTCATGGGCACAGTCAAGTCACAGCTGATCTTCATGAACCCAATCAAATCACCACAGATCTACCAGAGCCTCGTCACATCTTAGCCGAACTCCCAGAGCCTCGTCACATCTCAGAGCTCTCGTCCTATCCTGTCACGGCCAGGGAGGCCGTCAATGAGCTCTCATTCATTCCGGTCTGGGCTATGGAGACCATCCACCAACTCTCTGTCTGTCCTGTCATGGCCACGGAGGTCCTCCATGAACTAACCGCCTGCCCTGTAATGGCCAAGGAGGCCAGCTACCATCTCATCACGGCCACGGAGGCCGCTATTAACCTGTCAAGGTTCTCTGTTTCAGTCCCACCTGAGCAGACTTGCGGTCCGGTGCCATCGACTCCACTGTGGTGGTCCTCTGCTTCGCCCTGGTGGGCTTCTGTCCCGTCTTCTCAGCTCTGGTGGTCCTCTACTCCTCCCTGGTGGGCTCCAGCTCCACCTGCTCCACTCTGGTGGGCTGCCACGCCACCTGCTCTGCCTTGGTGGACCCTTGTTCCAGATTTAGGCCCAAGGCGGGCTCCCGTTCCCGAGTTAAGCCCATGGCGGGCCCCTGTTTCCTATGCCAGGCCCAGGAGGGGCTCCTGTTTTCCTGAGTTAGGCCCAGGAAGGGCTCCAGTTCCACCTGCTCTGCCCCAGTCCACTGCACTTCCTCATGGACCTGGCCCTCCATCCCTCCCCCTGTTCCGCCTCCGCTCCACCGCCCTCCTAGATTGTTTTGAGCGTCTGGAAGCCGCTCCTTTGGGGGTGGGCTATGTCACGATTATTAGATGGAGTGCCCATGAACTTCATTAGAGGGCACTCCACTCAGGACCATTCCACCCATCAACCACCAGATGTCACTTGGACACTAGCACCTCTCATACTGTTGCACCACACCCGAACTACATTACCCATGAGTCACTGCATCACAATCACCCTGCCACACCTGCACCTCATTCATCAGCCAATTTCCTTGCCACACCTGCACCTCATTTACACACACACATAAAAGCAGCACATTCACTCTCACTCACTGCGAAGTCTTGTTTAGCCAGTCTGACATTTCCGAGCGTTTTCCCTGTGTTTATTATTCCTGTGTTTTGACCTTTGGACTGTTTATTCCGACTCTGATTCTCCGCTGCCTGTCTCGATCCCTGCTTGTTTCTGATTACGATTCTGGTTATCCCTGACACACCTGACGCCATTCCTGATCTCTGCCTGTATGACCATTCTGTTTAATAAATGCTGCATATGGATCCGAACGCCTCCGACTCCTTGTTACATATGCACAGTTCCTGTGAATGATAAATGTGTTTTAACAATGCTGATGAACCGAAAATATGAGGGAAACACTTAAAATAACCACATCATTAACAAGAGGGCAAGGTTTATCTGATAATCAGATGCATGAAAGTAGCGTTTGTTGCTATAGAAACAGACATCGAGCACGTTTTCTCTCAGAATCATTCGATGATGGAGAGGAAAAGTTACAACAGCTACTATAACATTTTATTCTGTATAAATGAGATAAAGACGTTTACACACTGAAAGAGAAGTTATCTCGCTGTTACAAATAAATTTTATCAACATAAACAAAAATTGTCCTTACATTGCAAAGTTGAACAGAAGCTGTGTCTGATGTGGCATTTGTTTATTTACACAGAATGTTCAATGATGCTTATATTTTAATTATGTTTAAATCAGTGTTGAATTTCTATACCTCAATGTGTATCATCAATCTTTCGTATGTTACAAACAATCTACTAAATATTGACAGTTTAATTATAAAAAAAATTAACAAACAAAAAAATATATAATCATATTCAATGACAAAAATACTATTATTAACTAGGTTAATGGATAATTCTGTAGCAAAAGTTACTCTAGAAAAACCATGAGTGCGCAATTATTTTATAAAATCCTAAACTTTTAGTGAAAAAAACAACAACAAAAAAACAACAACCTTATTTAGTGGGTAAAAAATAAAAGTGAATACATGTAGCACTAAATCTGGTAGGCCTACACATTGCTCTTTGTGTTGTTGTAAAATACAAAACCTCCTCAATCAAACGTCTTTATCATTTTTCTAACAATCCAAAGCAACAAAAGCATGTATAAAATAGTGAGTTTGATGTCTTCTAATCCTGATTTGCTACCTTGGGTAACTTGGGTTCAGACCATACAACAGAAAACAAAACATCAAAGTTCCTTTTATGTTTTAATGTTTTTAAAATACAGAAACATGTAAATTGTTTTTTTTGTGTCGTATGAACTTGACAGTATGTACAAATTCTTGTAATTTTTTCATGCATCTATTTAATCAAGCCGTGTGTTTGTTTTGTTGAGAGATAAAAGAGCTATTGAAGGTCCAGATCTACCGGAGAACATTTTTCAATGCCCCACTTCAGAGGTTGGACACATTTCAACTGTCATTTTCCTCTAGTGCTTCAGGGTAATTCTTCTCTCCCTTCTTTTTCTGTGGCAGTGCGGTGTGTAGCTGTCTGAATTGTGTGTTATTACCCAGCTGGAGACAATATCATTACTACATATTTGCTTTCAAGGGTCTGCAAAGAATGGTACCACGGTGGGCCTTGGTGATCTAACAAGCTCAAACAGTGCTGCTGAATTATCCACTCCTACCGGGAGGAAGTCAAACACTAGCCGTTTGATAGATGACTGAATAAATGAGCGTCTCTGTCTCACAGCCCCCTCCATCCTTCCATCACGGCTGAGGTGAGAACACACCTCACTGACATTACTAGCACTGACTCTGTGTGTAACTCCTTTATCTCTTTTTGAGCATCTGTGCTTATTATTTCATGTGTTATAATGTTTTGGTGTTATTGGACATTAGAAACATAACTTTATAAACAGAAATGATTAACAGAACTAGAAACTTTATTCACAATGACAGTTTTCTGATTTTTAAAAATGACAGTTGTTTTTGCCAACAACACACATTACATGTCCTAGGACTTCAGCATTTTTATATGCATTTTTAATAATACAGTGTCACATTTAAAGTACTGCTCAAAGTGACACAAATTGGCAAGCAAAAAAAAAAAGAAAAAATTGGGCCAAAACCACAAAGCAATTTTTATCTCCCCCGCCACACGTACGTCATCTTACATTTCAAATACATTTTTTTTTGGAGAGTACAACTACTACAGATAGATCAGTGTTTGACATCAAAGCCCAGCGAGAGCGATTCGAAAGCAGGCAGAGACGTTTGCTCTCTACAGCTGTCGTCATAACACCGAACAAACCAATACAGTTAGTTGATAGGTGACGAACATGATGCAAAGCGACAACTCACTGCATGATGTAGCCTATGGAATGCCATTATGTGCCTAAAATTCAAGTGATTAGGGAAAACGCCCCTTTATGAGATTCTGTCTCATTTATATCACACGAGTGCTGTTGATTTTTTCCCAAATAGCACAAGGGCAAATTTGATTTTATGCAACAATTCAATAAATTAAAACTTAATATTGTGTTATATTTTAGACACAATATTGTTTCTGCTCTGTTTTTCCAATGTAAATGTCACCTATTAAAGCCACAGCACAACTGTTGTGTCTCCAAGCAACACACTTTCTGAAAGAATCCATGCATCTGGTGAACCAGTGGTTCATTGATCCATTCATAAAGAAAGCCATTTACTTCATTACTGAATGAATCAGCCATTTGAAAGAATCAAGAGAATGAATGAATGACTCAATGATTTACATTTACTGCCATTTACAGTTTTAGTTTCTCATTTCATATTTAAATATAAAGAATCTAAAAAAATAATAATATTTACAATAATAATAATAATAATAATAAAAGAAAAATAATGAAAGCCATGGTTCACTCCGAAAATGTAAAAATGATAAAAAATAAAATAAAATAAAAATTCTAAAAAAAATCTTTCTATAGCTACTTTTTTAATATCTATTTCATGCTTTTCTCATGTAACACAATAATGGCTTTAAATGCTCTCTTGTGGGTCATTTCTCAGCCAAATTTGATGTGTGATTAATATCTAATTAATTAGATTAATTAATTGGCACATTGTGGAATTAATTCAATTAAAATTTGAATCAATCGACAGCCCTAATATATATCCCTCTCTATCTCTCTTTCTGTGTGTGTGTGTCTGTTTTGTGTTCTGGTATATATTGTTTATGAGGACACAAATATGTAGAATGACAAGGGTATTATAATGTAAACATGGTTTAGGAGGTCACTTCCTGTGTCCCCATAAACCAAAAGGCTTAAAAAAAGGATACTAAATGGTGTTTTATGAAATTATAAAATTACCAGTAATTTCCTGTGAGAGCTAGGTGTAGGTGTAGGTTTAGTGTAGGGCAATAAATAAATGCATTACACATATGTACACTGTGTTAAAAGTACTCTGGAGGGTGTTAAAAACAACCCATGAAAATAAGTTAGATTTTACTTAATAATAATTATAATAATAATAATAATAATATTATAATAATTAATATTATAATAATCTACCTACACTACCTATTTGTTAACAGTAATAACTGCAATACTAAAAAAATAAGTAAGATATACCCAAACAAATTTGCTTTGCCATCCGTGTTGACAGATTGGGCAACCGCCTATTTGGGCTTCTTTTGGTAACATCAGACCAGAAAAAAATGTATTGGGTGGGTTGATAAAATTTGGGCTGCTTTTTGATGCAACTGGCAGGTGTTTAGTTTTAACTACAAACATTTGTTTTATTCATTTTTAACTGAATCAAAATTTACAATAAAATGTTAAGTGTATAATATGTTTCTATGACTGGCGCAGAGCGTGTGTCTGTATCTAAAAAGCTTTTTTGTTATATGCTCGTCTTCGTGTTGTCCCATTTGAGATATATCTGTGTGTGTGTGTGTGTGTGTGTGTGTGTGTGTTTATATATATATATATATATATATATATATATACTGCATAATTACACAAACAGACTAACATTACCATGAAGAAGACAGTTGTCTGTTATGGGCGGCAGTGGCTCAGTGGTTCATGTAGGTTGTCTAGGTTGGTGATTCAATCCCCCGCTCCAAGTGTTGAGGTGTCCTTGAGCAAGACACCTAACCCCAGCTGCTCCCGATGCGTTGGATGGCACCTTGCATGGCTGAAACCAACGCCATCGGTGTATGTAGGCAACTTGTAAATCGCTTTGAATGGCCATGGGTCTGTTGAAAGCGCTATATAAATGCAGTCCATTTACCATTTTATCATGATGGGCATAGTCTCTGAACTTTTGATCACCCCTTCTATGTTTAGATGACACAAACAGTGTACCTTGTTGTTACATTTAGAAAGCGAGCGCAGCACTACTGTTCACGCACCTGTGTATATAACAAACATCAGACTCCTCTTTAGTAACTGCATCATCTGATCTTTCATCCCTGGATGTGAAATACTCTATTTTAACATTGTTTAGGACACTGATATCACCAATATTGAGCAGATTCAGATGAGCAACACCATTCAAATGAGCAGCTACTTCACACTGTTGTTTTCCTGCTTTCCGCCGTCTCACAATATTAATAAATAAATAAATTTTAAAAACCTTGCATGCCGTAGTTTACGCAGGACTGGCTGGAAATATGCATTGATACTCCTTTATTATATATGTTACGTGATTTATTTTGATAGGTTAACTGTTTTTGTGGTGTTAAGAGAAAACACCTGCTGGGTGGGGCAGCTGTGGCCTAATGGTTAGAGAGCCGGACTAGTTGCCAGAAGGTTGCCGGATCGAGTCTCGGTGCTGGCAGGAGTTGTAGGTGGGGGGAGTGAATAAACAATAAACCAATTCCGAGAATGGGTTACCATACTTGGCAAATGTCACGACTTTCACCTCTGCAGCATATTCTTAACATGAGAGAAGGACACAGTCTTTCTGCTTGCTTCAATAAATCACTATTTTTCTGCACTAAATAAGTGAATTTGGCCAAGATATTTTCAGAGATGATAGACAAGATGGTATAGAATAATAATTGAATGAAACCCTAATTTTGACAAAAAAACGACTGTGTCACCAGCGCTTGGACCGCACGTCCGGTGTTGACTATACCCTCCTGCTGCTGATCCATACGGGTGACACTGCTGGATGAAGTCGGTGAGAGAAGTGGTGCTCGCTGCTTCCATGTCTGGTCAGAGCGTTCTGCAATGATTGTTCAAGGAGGTGAGAAAGCAAGTGCGAGTTTAGAACATTTAATGAATAATAACACAAACAACGAACACGAAGACAGGTGGTACTGGGACTCTTGACAGTAAGGGCAATGTCCAGGAAGAGGCAGAGCTCACGGGTGATCCAAGGTGCGATGGTGCGTTGGCAGCAGGAGGGTGTGACACAGGAACTGTGGGGGAAGAGCCGTAATGGTGAGTGGTAAGACCCGGGAATGAGGAGGAGTGGACGGGGTTCAGGAGACAGGAGAATCCAACGATGAGAGCACATAAACAAGAACGGTAGAACATAAGAAACACTGAGATCGACAAACAACGCTCTGACAAACACAAGACGCCAGACAGCGCAATATAAAGGGAAGGGTAATGAGTAGCAGCTGGTGATCATGAACAATTAGCGGAGACGCCCACACGAAACAATCAGTGCTGACGCAAAACACACACAACTCCACCCACAGACCCACCCGAGACCACGGTTTACCAACAGTGACAATATCATAATGAATTCAAATGTTAATTGTTTAATGATAAGACCAACAAAAAGATTTCATATCGGCACACTTTTGTATTAAAGTTATGTCGTCGGCACCACAGCCGCAGTTAACAGATTGACTGTTAAAATTTTTGGTTGCTCAAATTAGCTTCGAAAGCAGAAAACATTGTCCACCTGCAAATGTGGTACACTGGTGATTAAAATACATTAGCTGCCATTGGTGTTATTTATATATCTAATATTAGTGAACAGTTTTAGCAAATCTGCAGCGCACGATGTGTGGGTGAGCGACAGAGAGAGAACAGACAAGGGTAAGTTAAGTCTTTATTTTTTATTTTTACTGATGCCATTGTTTCATTTCCAATATCAAACACTGTGATTCAGCTGATTAATCAATCCAGTACCAACTAATCCAGTTTTAAACACACTATATGCTGTGTTAGGCAGTACCTTTTAGGGATAGTTCACGCAAAAGTGAAAATTCTGTCCTGTCATGTTCCAAACAAATAATATTTTGGTTTGTCTTCAGTATACAAATTCTTTTTTTTTTTTTATGAAAACTTGGAGATTTCTGTCGCTCCATTGAAAGTCTATCCGTCCAAATCTCTTCATGCTTAAATAAGTTTATAAATAGTTCATTAAAGAAAATACTTATGAATCAAGCAGTTTAATTCAAGTCTTCTGAAGAGACACAGTCACTTTATATGTTGAACAGATTTAATTTAGGCATTTAATCACATATTTACATTAATCAGTGAACATAAACAGAAGCTCAACCATACTTGGTTGATGTGTGAGAACAAACCTCACATTTTACAAGAATGAACCTCGTTGGTTCTCCTCACTCATCAGACAAACATGCTTGGGCTTCCATTTACCAAAATTGGATGCTGCAAACACTGTTTGCTAATCAATGTTTATATGTGAACAAAAGTCTTTAATTAAATCATATTAAGAAAATCAAGTTCATAACCCTTGTGAAAATTAACCATGGTTTTACTACAAATAAAACCAAAAAACCATGGTTACTATAGTTAAACCATGGTAACCACAAATTAACCATGGTTTTGCTAAATTAACCATAGTTTAACCATGGTATTTGTAGTAAATCTGTGGTTATACAAATGGTAGTCAACATGCCAAAAAAACATAGTTTTACTATAATAAATCCATGGTTATTTTTCGTAAGGGAATATATATTGATCATGTCTCCACAGAAGACTTGGATTAAACCACACAATTTACATCAATTTATTTTTCAATCTCTTCGTGAACGTTTTGAAGCATCGGTTTTGGGTCAATAGACTATCAGTGGAGGGTAAGAAATCTCTCAAAATTTGATTTAAAAAAAAAAAATGATGGTAACACTTTAGAATAGGTAACACCTATTAGTTGCTTAATAGCATGCATATTACTAGAATATTAGCCATGTATTAGTGCTAATTAAGAACATCTTAATGCCTTATTCTACTTGACCTTATTCTACATCCCTAATCTTACCCAATACCTAAACCTAACAACCACCTTACTAACTATTAATAAACAGCAAATTAAGAATTTATTGAGAGAAATGTCGTAGTTAATAGTTAACAAGTGTTACCTATTCTAAAGTGTTACCAAAATTATTTGTGTTTTGAAGATTAAAGTGTATGCACAATCCCCATAAACTACCATTACCAACATGTGTGCGTGTATGAAAAAGTTTCAATATGCTTTTGCAGGACATTTTAAAACATAACATTTAAACAGAATACATGTACTGTATGGCTGGACATAAGACAACAATGCCTTTGAGACACCACTTTCATATGGAAAATGAATTATCTATTTTCACATCTCACAAAATCCAGAAATTTAGCAAGCTATAAGCTCAGACTGCTGAACTGCAAATAAATAGAGAGAATGTCTTGTAATGCCTTTTGGATTTGCCATAATTTACACAAGGAACAGAAATCCTTGATCTGCTCTTTGAGATGGTTTCAAATGCAGATCGCTGCACAGAATATCAGACAAAACTAAAATAAAACTGATGTGAGGTCATTCCCGTGCACATCTCGAGTGAAGTGAAAGACTTGGTTTAAAGGTAAAGAAAAGAGAGCAAGAGGAGAGAGAGAGAGCGAATGCCGTCTGGAAGCTTTGATGGTAAACAGAAAGCCATGATGAGGTGCAGATGAGGCAGGGCATCTTTAGCCTACTATAGCAACACAGCCAATCATAATGGTGAGAGTCCTTGATTTCTCAGAACAATAAAGGAGAGATCCAGAGAATGCAGAATTTATGCCTCTCAATTTATCTGGGTTTGATGGGAATTGTGTTTCATTTCAGCGTCCTCACTTCTGAAGTCCTCAGTCATTGTTAAAGGCTATGTATAAAGCATGATGCTTTATTATTTTAATCATAAAGCTCTTGACTTTAATAAATTTAAGAAAAGTTAAGTTTAATATCAAATATCCTGCAACACACTCAAAGGGCTCTCTTTAGCTAATCATAATACAGCAAGCAGCAACTAACATGCCCCTATTATAGGTGGACATTTCAGATATGTTTGTATTCTTTCTTGACGTGTTATGGTCACCATGGTATAACATGAAACAACATCTCCAAATTCTTTTTGCAAAAATTGTGAGATCATGCTCTAAGATAGATTTTGGATATGTCTGGTGACTGTTCTTGAATATCCCTTTTGTGCCTTATTCTGCATGACCATATTTTAGATCCCTTAAACCTACACTCAATCCTTAATAAATGTTAATAAGCAGCAAATTAGGAGTTTATTGAGGAAAAAGTCATAGTTAATGGTGAGGTCCCCAAACTAAAGTGTGACCCGAAGGATCAGCAAGAATGAATTGTGTAAGACTTGTAAGTTTTTATTAGTCTCTTTCCATCTGAAATTCAAATGAGACAACCTTATAATTACAAACACTGGTAACACTTTATTTTGATGGTTTACATTAGACATTATAAGAACTAAAAGTCACTGTAAATAACTACAAGTCAACTAGGAGTCATTAGAGTATTAGTGGGTCCCCCAATACACATTATTTGCAAATGCATGTCAGCTTATTGTTAACCCTAACCCTTACCTAACAGTCTATTAGTTCTATAATGAGAGTTAGTTGACATGTAGTCACAAAGTTGCAGAGCTACTAGAATTTGTAGAATGTGCAAAGTGGACCATCAAAATGTAAGTGTAACCTAAACACCTTATGTATTACCGTATTTTTCAGACTATAAGTCGCACTTTTTTTCACAGTTTGGCTGGTACTGCGACTTATAGTCAGGTGCGACTTATCAAAATTAATTTGACATTAACCAAGAGAAAACATTACCATCTACAGCCGCGAGAGGGCGCTCAGTGCTCCTGTAGTCTACACTGAAGACATAGAGTGCCCTCTTGTGGCTGTAGACGGTAATGTTTTCTCTTGGTTCTTGGTTCTAAATAAATGCGACTTATAGTCCGGTGCGACTTATATATGTTTTTTTTTTTTTTTTCCTCATCATGACGAATTTTTGGACTGATGCGACTTATACTCAGGTGGGACTTATAGTCAGAAAAATACGGTATATACTTTATGATAAACACCTAATATAATTATAAATAACTTTGCCAGCTATAATTAAAAATACCAAAGAATTGATAAACCATCAGAAGTAATTCTGTCTTAATGCACATTATTAAGTGTTGATGAAGTGCATGACCAAGATATGTAATCCTGAAATACTGCAACCACACAATATTATACATCCCAGCCATTTGTCCCAAAATTACTTTAAATCTATTCACATATATGACAAAGATACTATTTATTCATTTTATATGATGTATATTCCATTAAGAAACAGAGCATGCTCTCTGGCTCTTTGTCAGAGTACTCTGACCTGATGTTATCAACAAAATCAGATGAACATTCTGCAATAAATAAATTATAAAGAAACACGTTCACGGATATCAGTGAAGGAATGATCTGACAATGTTGGAATTTTCTGCTACCGTATTAACCCAGTTTTAATGGGATTTCAGACAGATAATGGCACAAATTAATGTTTCCTTTCAAGTGAATGTACTAACTATGACAAATTGATTCCCTGTTCTCTCCTGAGCTTTTTCTTTTTTGACTTATTTTCATTTTAGATGAAGCAATAAGAGATTAATGGTTGCTATCTCATCTTTCCACATCTAATGAAATTACAGAAGAGGATATGATTAGTTGAACAATGGCTTAAGAACCCACTTTATGCAAGCAATCTCGCGTTAAAAGGAGCTGAAAATTGACACAGGCTGAAAAGGGAGGGAATTTGGCAGGATATGCCCACATCTGTGTCTATGGATTATGGATTTTCACCCAGGGATTTTAATGGAGCTGTACACAAAAGTCATCTGCAGCCAACCAGTGCTACTCCAAACCTTGGAACATGAACTTTGTTATTGTTTAATGGTCATTCATGGCTGAAGGATGGGGATCGCAAGCCAGTAACGTGGGGCTGCTGTTTGTTTGGGTCTAACAAAATGCACCACTGGGTCTTTTAGATGGGGCCTAAAAACAAACATGCCTCTCTACTTCTCTGACGGCGCCACTGAATAGAAACAATGCCTGGTCAAGGCTTGCTGCTTCTCCTTGTGCTCAATGTCTAGAAGGAATAAAACCACCCGTTTGAAACATTGTTCACATTGATCAATCTTCTGATTAGGAAGAAGCCTAAAAATCTTGCTTTCTGGTCATGATCCAATTAGCTAATCCATAAAATGCTGAAATGTGCTCTTTTTGTTATAAATGTCGAATGAAAGCCATAAGTAGACATGGGGCTGCAGAATTCCATAGCAACATTATCCTGGAGTAAGGCAACTTGAAATATTGATTTGTGTTGAAATTATACAGTTTAGCAATTTTAACATAAACATTTTTGAGTACAAAATGCAGTGACTGATAAATCAAAAGATGTATTGTCTCTCTGTCTGTCTGTCTGTCTGTCTGTCTGTCTAGATAGATATTTGAAATATCTAAAATCAATATTGTAATCAGCAAAACTGTTAAATGACTTCAATAATAATAATAGTAAAAAAAACTAAACTAATAATTAAAAATTAGTTAAATATCTGGAAGAATCTTGCACACAAGTGTTAAAACAAATCAATCGTAATCTGATCTCAATTAAAAGGCTGTAGGTTTATCTAAGATGATGTTTCTTTTTTTTCTTTTTCTTTTTTAAATGCAATTTCCAAATCAAAGAGAAAACTTGAGGCTCTTCTTAAAAAAAAAAAGATCAGGAACTTCTCTTTTAGTGCCAAGATTCTTGAGAGAAATGTTAAGAATTTAAATGCAGAGCCAGAGATGATGGAGATGATTGTGGTATATTATTGAGAGATCAATACAGATTTTTGCTTGAATGCAATCACACAGTGAACTTACAACAACTGTACTGTAGATGTCTAAGTAATGTCAATTCATTGTGAACCTACAGTTTCCACATCCTGTGCATCGAGTTGGAGCTGGCATGAGGACGTTACCCACCAGTCCCTACATCTGTCAAAACAGTGTGCTTTTTATGTTTGGAGGATATCCAGAAGCCCTCATTGGTGCATTTCAAATTCAATTTAGCGATGATAGATTGACTGAGGGTTTCTCCCTCCTCTTCTTTTAAAAAAGGTTTTTTTTTCCTTTTTCTTTTTCTCCATAGCTCGTTTCTTTTGAATAACGTGGCACAGCATTTATCCCTGTCCTTCACATATCCTCAGCTCTGCAGTCTTCTGCTGCTTTTGACGTTGCTTATGTGTCCTTAGGAATAAAAAGAAGGTGGGGGTGGGGGGATAGAAAATAAAATGAGCTATTGTTTTCCTTTGATTCCGGGCAACAGTTCAGATATGGCAAGGGCACCGAGCCAAGTCCTCTGCAACAGATGCTGCTAGCAGTGCAATACAAAACCCACAACAAAATACACATTTGTAGGCGTCTTACACTAGGTTTTAGCTATACAAGACTCTCTCCCGCTCTCTATTTTTTGCAGGGTTCAGGGGGGTTGCAAGGTGTTGAGAACCAAGGTAGGGAAAGGAGGTGCTCGGTGAGGACAGCCAATCTCCTCATTCAAGCCTGCCTCCACACAGCTCATATTGTCAGTTTGCTAGTTTAAAGGAACCTTGAGCAGCATCAAAGATCTTTTCAAAGCCTTAATCCTAATAGGTCGTGGTTTGTTCTGTCACATCAAAGACGTGAGCGAGGGAGGTACAGAGGGGAAGAATGCGTCGGGGGGAGCTGGCAAAGATTCTTATGGGGAAGATTGGCAGAGGATTTGCGGCACGGCGAGCACTAAAATCTGAAATATCGGCCATGGAAAGCCTGCTGTAATAGATATGAAATGGGCCTTCTCAACACCATGAAAGGATGACATTTGCTGAAAGATTGTCACGAGAAGCCCTTTTATTCCCTGCCATCTATCAAGCGTTTGTACTGCCACCTTGACCGCACTGGAAACTCGCAAGTGTCACTCTCGGTGGTGTGTACCAGACTGGTCATTTCCAATGCCCCCCCCCCCCCCCCACCCACACACCATCAACCGCTGAATCTTCAGCTAGAGAACTTTGCGATCGAAACCAGAGGAAATAAATGTATTATTTCATACATGCGCACGCACGTATGTATTTACTTCTCACTTCTTGACACTTTAATCTGTAGTTTAGTGTCTCATGCATTGAGACTGATACGATCGTCTGACATAAAACCACTTCCTGTGAACCAACATGACACAAGTGCTTCGTTAATTAGCCGTCCGTGGGAAAGCAGCTATCGATTTTCTGTCTGCGCCACAGAAAGGAGGCCGTTTGTCTTCACGGCCGTCTGCCGATAGCGGTGATAAACTGTGCATTTCACCGACAAGAAGATACTAATAAAACAAACCTTAAAAAAGGAGGTCGATTGCAGAGCTCGGTCAGAGGCATGGAGGAAAGGAAAGATAATGATGATGCTGAGCTCTCTAGCATTTTCAGTCAACATAAAGAAATAATTCACTGAAGTGACTGGGGGTTTTACTGAGAGAAGCTAAACGGGTTCAAAACGCTGGAGTTTCAGAGGACTGCCTGGGTGTGTGTTTGTGTGATGATGGCTTGTGTGAAATCCCACTGGTGCTTGTTATTTCACACCCCTGTGGCTACAAGTTTGAAAACAATCCCTTAAAAACTAGCAATAAAACTTACTGGGCTAACAAGGTTAATCTGACTCTGAAAAGAGTGTTATTCTTAGACATCTAAATAGGTCCCTAAAGAGCTACTTAAATCTTTAGGTTTTTGGTGACTTGGACAAAGAAAATATGGGAAACCATACTGGATAATGGTGTTGCACAATTCAACAAAAATAATCTAATGAAGGCTCAGTAATTCTCGTTCATGCCCTTGACAATGATGAAAATGCTTTCAGTCATATTTGTGTTTAAATCTTAGTTACAGTGGACATGATGCATACTGTACATCATCCATGTTTCAACATTGTACATAAATTTTTTTCAGGTTATGAGGTTCCAAATGGGTTTTTGTAGTGATTTCATACAACAACTATTTTTGGGTCCTCAAAGATCATTTCAGTGAACAGTTCATAAAAGAACCATCTTTTTTCTTACTTTGAAGAACACTTTAATAATTTTAAGAATGTTTTGTGTAACGGAAAGGTTCCATGGAAGATAAAAGTTCTTCATGGAACCATCAACACCAATAAAGAACCTTTATTTTTAAGAGTGGAGGAGGAAATCACATTTATTTAGCATTCTCACAAATATATGCTATTAATAGATTGTAAATGCCAGTGTTGGATGTGCTGGAATAAACTGATCTGTTCTCAGCTGCTGAAGTCATTAGGATCAGATGGACACAGTGGACATTAGTATTCAAACTGCCAAAGCACCAATCAGTGCTGGAGGAACGGTATGGAGGATATGGGGGTTGAAGAGGTGCTGGGAAGTGATTGTGTTATAAATTCAAGATGGCACCGGAGCAATGATGATGAAACAGAAATCACTCTGATGCCTTCGAGGCTAGATTTCTTGGTAAATCAGACCTACTGATTTCTGCTTTATGTTTATTTTATGTATATATTTAATAACAAACTTGTATTCAAAGTGATTATGATGTTTGTGACATATTGTGCGCCTGTATTATATTAGTATCTTTGGGATTAATTTAAATTTTCTGTTTTCAGTTCAATTTGAGTAAAATTTGTAAATGTATTTTTTTTTTAAATATGTACCTATGGTTTTTATTTATTTGTATTTCAGCTTCAATTATTTTAGACATCTATTTAATATAAATTTACACTAAATATTCAATTTAAACTGATACATATTGCCTTGTAAACTAGCTGAAATTAAGTTACGATATATATATTATATTATATTATATTCAAGGCGAAATCAATATATAGTTTTAATTATAAAAACCCAGGTGTGTCTTCACTGAACTTGAATCAAATCCAGCACAGTCACAGTTTTAGTTGTTAAGAACACACAATAAAGAAGGTAAAAACATAAGAACAGTCTGTCTTTTGACTGATAACTGCCACACTTTGAAGGACATTGCATTTCAATCTTGTTGAAAATTACAATCTGTTTGTCAGATGAATACTACTATTTGAAAAGTGCTGTTCGTAGTCTGTTATTTTCTGAGATGAATAAATGAAGAGAGGAATTTCTTCTCAGTTTAAATGATGTACAGTTCAAACCGTGTCAGTCGATGAGTTTAAACGCTAAATTAAGTCACAGGTAATGTTACATTTAACCAAACTCAATTATGACAGAGATGTTTGGATTACACATCTACTATCTCCATTTGTAAGTGTCTGATGACAAATTAAAATTGGAATCAGATTATAGAGTAAGAAAAAATGAAGATCATTTGCTGTGTAGTCTTTTTTACATATTCAGTACAGAGACCCCTTCCATGCATTGTTCGGCCAAAAACACCTTCCCTTCATTATAAGAATTATAATCTCTAATGCTTATTAATTTCACAGTAGATTATCTGATCAGATACAGTACATCTTGTGTTTTGGGAGAGTTTTTTTAATTAATCGTGTGCATGTTTTGTAAGTGGGCACACTGGATTTTGAATGGAAGTCTTAATTAATACATTTGAATGTTTAATATGAATTGTAGTTTTAGTTTACTATATATATATATATATATATATATATATATATATATATATATATATATATATATATATATATATATATAATATTAGCTTTCCTATATGTTCAACTTTGCGCTTAAACAAAAGCGCATCCTTTAAAATGTTACCATATAAGTATAGCAAAAAACATTTACATTTATTATTGTATTAGTTTATGGTTTTAATTTTAATTTCAAGATGTTCAACGTGTTAGGACTGTATGAAACTAAAACACAACTTAGATGTCTTTGTGAGTGCATCTTATTGCAGCTGCTCTTAGAAAAGAAACGTGTCTGAAATCGCCCCTTGGGGGACAAATAGACGCTTAGACAAAATGTGAAGAAATGAGTGCGTGAAAAGTTAATAGACTATATTATATGCAATTACTTTTGTTTTACAGGATTTCATAGGTTTCTATTCCACATGATTATTATTATTATTGATTGTTTCCATATTCTTTGACTGCGTGGCTTTAGCTCTTTTAGTAACCGACCTGAAGATCTCCAGCTAATGTTTTAGTAGCCTAATGAATAATGAATACAATTTTCCTTGAGTTGAAATAAAAGCGCGTTCGTTGCTGTAGTAGTAATTGTTGCGGTTTAATCCACACATAAATGTGTAGGACTAAAGGTGATCAGCATCACCGACAAGTATTTACTTTAGCCTATTTCTTTGCACAAGAATCCAGTTCTACGGTTGCTATTCGTGGATGTGATAGGCTTCTCTGTGTGAAGATTCATTTACGGTTCGTTATTTTGCTAGCAGAACATATTTCGGAATAATATGGCCATGCTCTGCTTTAATCTTAATCGGATACGTTTACTTCTAATGACACTTTGATTCACATCAAGGAGAAAACATAACCACACAAAGAGAAAAGTCAAGTATTTGCAAGCTCTTCATGTGAATTTAGTAGAGACAAGTGCTTTCAAGCCTTCCCTCAATGTATTTTGTACAGCGGAGGTGGAGAGGGTTTTCATGGAGTCATCTCGCCACCCTGTGGCCTCATTTTTCAGACATCCTGACACCGAAAAAAAATGTTTCATCATCCAATTAAAAACATTTAGGGTAATGATTCACATCTATATTTTATAACTTGAGCCAATGAAAAACAAATAACGTGGCCTAAACAATATTTTCTGTCTATAAAAAAACTATTTTATAAAACTTGGTACAAAGTATATGTTTTCTTGTTGAAGAAATCAATTAATTTAAATTCTATTTTTTGATCAAAAAAAAAAAAAAAACTAATTTAAGACTATTTATTTTATAGTTTTCATAGACAATGTCTAGGGAAAGTTATTTATTTTTCATTGGCTCAAGTTTCAAAATATAGATGTGAAATCATTACTCTAAATTCTTTTAATTGGATGAATGAAACATTTTTCAGTGTAATTTACAACTTAAATCTTGTCAGTTCTTTTATTTTTCAAATTTTTTTTAAAACTAGAAAGTTAAGAAAAAAAAGCAAACAAATAAAGGAACATTCATGCAATTTCAAATGTTACCTAATTTAAAAACACAACAAAACATGAATTTTTTTCTGAGAACATTTCCCCATAAAACATGAAAAAACTAGTTTAAGAAACTAACATGAAACAATTTATTTCAGAATCACAACAAACAACATCAAAACTATCTGGTTTTATTCCAAAATATTGGCAGTAAATATTTTGATATTTTAGGTGCTTACTCACCTTTTCTGAGGTTGTGCATTACCTGCTGAATAAAATATAATGTGCTTTTCAATCACTTAGTCCAGGTGCAGGGCATAAATCAGTCTGAAAAAAATGGACATAGAAGGCCTGAGATCGGTCAGTTCATCCATTATTAAGTTTTCTTCCAAGATGATTCCCACTCTAGATGGGTTGAGCTGTGCATTTGCTTGATCAATACTGATAATTCTTACTGGAGTCTGTCTTGTCAGCTGCATCCTAACAGAGGAAGAAACAGATCGATAAAGACATTATCAGGTCAGTTAGATAATGCTGTTGTCAAATACTCAAGATCATATGCTGCGTTCACACCATGTTCTGCTAAAGCTGTTCATGTCCTTGGACCGGGAACTGTGCGTTTCTATGGTAACACTATCGATGCCTAAATTAATCTGCAGCAGTCAGTTACAGTCACGTGAGACAAGTAGAAACTCACAGACAATTCCCAGATTACAGATGGTAATTATGAGTTTTACAAGGACATGAATTCTTTTTCCAAGTTGGAATCTTGTAATTATGGCAAATAGCCTACAGCATGGGATGAATGCACTTATACATACCTGGTTTACTGTAAAAATAGGTGGTGATGTCAGGCTTGTCGTTGACAACATTTTTGTGAAGAGCAAACATTAAAGTAACAGTCTTTATAAGGGTATCCGACTTACGGGTTTACATTCAATTGGGTAGTGTACCTGTCAGTAAAGTGATCCTCCTCAGAACAGGTCTCAGTTAACTCAGTTGACATACAGCTGATCTGAAGTTCTGCTGTGAGGTGGCATAAGTGTACATTTTAGTGCTTAAAGTAATTTAAATGTATGTTGATGCCTGATGTGAACAACAACATTGTTTCATTCTTGTAAAACATCCATGTTTAAACATAGAGACAGGGTTTCACAGACAGGGCTTAGGTCAACCTTGTGGTTGTTTTTATATGTGCATTATAAATAAATAACTTAAGCAAGGTCTAGGCCTTAGTTAAATCAGGATATTTACATGTCTATAAAAATACCTTAATAACTTTACTGGTGTGCATCTTGAGACACAACAATAGCACTGACATATTTTTAGATGTGACAGTACAAGATATTTTCAGTTAAGACAGCTTGAACATGCATTTTAGTCAAGTCAAGTCACCTTTATTTATATAGCGCTTTAATCAAAAAAGATTGCGTCAAAGCAAGTGAACAACATTCATTAGGAAAACAGTGTGTCAATAATGCAAAATGACAGTTAAAGGCAGTTCATTGAATTCAGTGATGTCATCTCTGTTCAGTTTAAATAGTGTCTGTGTAATAATTTGCAATCAGTTCAGATTGTGCAGAAGAATCATCTGTTTCATGTGGTCTTGTCCTGGTGCTCCTCTGAGACAAGGTCTTTACAGGGGATCTGTATCTGTGGCTCTAGTTGTCCTGGTTTCCTCTGTCTTTCAGGGATGTAGAGATCCTTTCTAGGTGCTGATCCACTATCTGGTCTGGATACGTACTGGATCCGGGTGACTGCAGTGACCCTCTGATCTGGATACAGACTGGATCTGGTGGCTACGGTGACCTCGGAATAAGAGAGAAACAGACTAATATTAGCATAGATGCCATTCTTCTAATGATGTAGCAAGTACATCGGGTGTTATGGGAAGTGTTCCCAGTTCCAGTTTACCTAATTAATGCAGCCTAAAAATCCTTTAACGGGTTTGGATATTAGAAGCATACTATATTAGTGTGTTATGTGTAAGCCAGGTTGAAGAGATGGGTCTTTAATCTAGATTTAAACTGCAAGAGTGTGTCTGCCTCCCGAACAATGTTAGATAGGTTATTCCAGAGTTTAGGCGCAAAATAGGAAAATGATCTGCCCCCCGAAGTTGATTTTGATATTCTAGGTATTATCAAAATGCCTTGAGTTTTGAGAACGCAGCAGACATGGAGGACTATAATGTAACACGAGTTCATTCAAATACTGAGGTGCTAAACCATTCAGGGCTTTATAAGTAATAAGCAAGATTTTAAAATGTATACGATATAGTCTGAAACTTGTCTGTGAAACCAGGGGATAATGTTTATATAATGTTAGCTGCGCTCTCTTTTCACAGTTATGAGGGCCATACTTACTGCTTCTAATGAATTGTCTGTAGAAATTGGCGAGCCCCAAGAATCGCTGTAACTCCTTGACTGTGCGAGGTAACAGCCATTCCAATACCGACCGATCCTTACTGTCATCCATGGGCACACCCTTCTGACTGATGATATAACCGAGGAATGAAGTAGAGGTCTGATGAAACTCACATTTATCTGCTTTGGCGTACAGCTGATATTAAATGAAACGTTTTAGAACAGATCTCACCTGTTGAATGTGTTCTTCCAGAGTGTTCAAACAAATCAGTATGTCATCAATATATACAATTACCCACCGATATAGCATGTCTCGGAACACATCATTAATAATAGATTGGAATACTGAAGGACTGTTGGATAGGCCGAATGGCATAACAGAATATCCGTAGTGGCCCGAGGCAGTGGAGAAAGCGGTTTTCCACTCATCACCCTCCTTGATTCGAATCAAGTTATAGGCGCTACGTAGATCTAGCTTTGTGAAATATTTGGCCTGACGGAGCTGTTCGAGTGATGAAGGAACTAGAGGAAAGGGGTACCTGAACTTGACAGTGATATCATTGAGTCTGCAATAATCAATACAATCTTTTTTCTTGACAAAAAAAATCTGACTGTGAGGTTGAAGGTCTGATAAACCCTTTGGTTAACTCCTCTTCTATGTAGGCTTTCATGGCTTCTGACTCCGGTTGAGATAGAGGGAAAATTCTACCCTTAGGGGGTGTGGTACCTGGAAGTAGTTCAATTGCACAGTCACTGGAGCGATGTGGTGGTAACTTATTTTGCTGAAAGCTTCCATGAGATCAGCGTATGCAGCTGGTAGACCTGGACTGTTTGGATCTGGATCAGTGAAGATGACAGATTGTACTGGTAGTGGAATGATACAAGTAAGAGTAAGTGTCCCAATGAATGTCCTGACCATCCGTTAATGAGATGTGGGGGTTGTGAGCCATGGTAAACCGAGGATTACTGGATTGTTGGGTGAGAAGATGTATAAACTGATGTTTTCATGATGCAATGCTCCTATCTGCATGTGAATTTCTTCCGTGATGTGAGCAATTTTCCCCTTTCCGAGGGATCAGCGGTCTAATGCCTCCACTGCCAAACGAGAGTCACAAGGAATTAATTTCAGGTCATGTTGTTGAGCAAATTCAGCATAGATGAAGTTACTGGCAGCTCCTGAATCTATCAAGACATTTGTAGAAATTATTTTATCTCCACTGGTAAGAGTTATAGGAATTCTGAGACTGGAAGCAGATTGACTGAAATGAAGGCAAGAACTCACAGAGAATTTGGGTTACGAGGACGAACAGGGCATGATGTCTTGAGATGACCAGCCTTTCCACAGTACAGGCAGAGATGGTGCTGTAACCGTCGTTCTCGTTCTTCAGGTGTCAGGTGAGTATAGCCGAGTTACATGGGTTCGCTATTAGAAGCAAAGTCTAGGGTTTCCTTAACCAGAGCACGAATAAGTTGCCATGACCTTATTAGGTTATCTGCCTGGATGGATAGTTCAATGAATGAATTTAAAGTTCTCCCCTCATTGAGACATGCCAACTCAGACTGAAGTTCCAAACTTAATCCCTTTCAGAACATTAATTACATTACATCCTCAGTCCAGTCTGGTTTACATTTACATTTCATTTACATTTATTCATTTAGCAGACGCTTTAATCCAAAGCGATTTACAGATGAGGACAGTGGAAGCAATCAAAAACAACAAAAAGAGCAATGATATATATAAGTGCTAAAACAAGTCTCAGTTAGGTTAACACAGTACACGTAGCATGGGATTTTAAATAATATAATGAAAAAAGAAAAAAGAAAACCGATAGAATAAAAAAAGAACAGAGCTAGCTATAGTGTTAGCGATCTTTTCACATACACGTACACACACACACACACATACAATTGCATAATAAATGAAAAGAAAATAGAATACAAAAAGATTAGAAAGGTAGTTAGATTTTTTTAAAGAATAGAATTAGAATAGTGAGTGTTAAAGTTAGAGGGTCAAATAAAGATGGAAGAGATGTGTTTTAAGCCGATTCTTGAAGATGGCTAAGGACTCAGCTCCTCGGATTGAGTTGGGGAGGTCATTCCACCAGGAGGGAACATTTAATTTAAAAGTCCGTAAAAGTGACTTTGTGCTTCTTTGGGATGGCACAATCAAGTGACGTTCACTTGCAGAACGCAAGCTTCTAGAGGGCACATAAGTCTGAAGTAACAAATTAATGGGTGCAGAGCCAGTGGTAGTTTTGTAGGCAAACATCAATGCCTTGAATTTTATGCGAGCAGCTATTGGAAGCCAGTGCAAATTGATAAACAGAGGTGTGACGTGTATTCTTTTTGGCTCATTAAAAATTAATCTTGCTGCCGCGTTCTGAATTAATTGTAAAGGTTTGATAGAATTGGCTGGAAGACCTGCCAAGAGGGCATTGCAATAGTCCAGCCTGGACAAAACAAGAGCTTGAACAAGGAGTTGTGCAGCATGTTTCGAAAGAAAGGGCTTGATCTTCTTGATGTTGAATAAAGCAAATCTGCAGGATCGGACAGTTTTAGCGATGTGGTCTGAGAAAGTCAGCTGATCATCAATCATAACTCCAAGGCTTCTAGCTGTTTTTGAAGGAGTTATGGTTGATGTGCCTAACTTGATGGTGAAATTGTGATGAAACGATGGGTTTGCTGGAATCACAAGCAGTTCTGTCTTGGCCAGGTTGAGTTGAAGGTGATGGTCCATCATCCAGGAAGAAATGTCTGTTAGACAAGCTGAGATGCGAATAGCTACCGTCGGATCATCAGGATGGAATGAGAGGAAGAGTTGAGTGTCATCAGCATAGCAGTGGTATGAAAAGCCATGTTTCTGAATGACAGAACCTAATGATGCCATGTAGACAGAGAAGAGAAGTGGTCCAAGAACTGAGCCCTGAGGCACCCCAGTAGTTAGATGTTTTGACTTGGCCACCTCACCTCTCCAAGTTACTTTGAAGGACCTATCTGATAGGTAAGACTCAAACCATTGAAGTGTGGTTCCTGAGATGCCAATATAAGATTAATATGGTTTAATATGAGAAATAGTTTCCCCGCACTCCTGCCCCCTGCGGGATGATCAAAAACCTCTTTAAAGCATTGTAGAAACACCTCGAAGGAGGGAAATGTTGAGCCATCTGTTCTCCACACCGTGGTGGCTATTCCAATGCTTTTCCCATCAGTAATGAGCACACAAAATAGATTTTCCCCAGCATGGGTTGTTGGTCTACAAAGAGGGAGCATCGTAATATAAATCCCTTACATTTAGATGAATCTCCTTCAGATTTGTCAGGAAAAGCAAGACGTGGACTTACAGCATAGTGTTCATTGAAGTGGCCATTGGCGCTGTGGATGCTCCAGGTGCAGAGATGCGTAGGCTTTGCAACATTGTTACAAGTTCCCTGGTGAGTTGACTGAGTTGGTGCTGGAGTATCACTAGCTGATTAGCTTGAGAAGATAATTCTGTGGTCAATTTCCTGATGGTTGCTGGATCGCCAGTTGGCGAAGTCTTCTGTAATGATGAGTCAGCTGAGTGAGCATCCATTTGCAGTTTATTTAACAACATAATGAACAGGACAACTAGCCTTAAAGGCAAGATGAAATCATAAACAGTACTGGCCAGGGCAGGCAGCAGAGAATCACATTCCAGTAAACAATCCAGGTCGCAATGTAAAGGACAATCCACAATGAATAAATACTTGGACATGATCACCTAGGCAAATAAAGACTTCGAGATGATGTGTGTGTTTGGTGTGCTTATATGGAGAGAGGATAATGACTAGCAGGTGTGTGTGTGTGCAATGAGTCCCAGGTATGTGGGCTTATGGGAATTGGAGTCCGAATTGAAACAGACTATATTCTCTGGTGAGTGTTCCCCTTTCATGGTACAGTAGGTGGTGTGAAAGCATTTCTTCCATTTCTTCTTCCTTCAAAAACAAGACAGTCATTAAGAGGGCTCTGAACCTAGATAGAACAGAAGTATATTAATTTCTGTATTCATACCATCAATTACTTTAAACTTACTTTTTCAAACAACAGTCATGTCTAATAAACGTGGTTGTTAAATTATTGCACTCACCATATTAGTGCCAACATCGTCTCTCCTCCGCTGCAATCACGGCTGCTGTATGAGTAAAATTAACTTACACTCCTCATAAACAACATCTAGTGAAAAAGAATAAGGAAAAGACGAAAATAACCTCGCTGATCCGGAGTTCAAGTGCGGTTTTCTCTGCTGCAGGCTTGTGAGAAAGCATAGCTAACAGATGAGAAATGTCCCATCGTTTAGACAAACAACAATTTTCGACTATCACAAACAGTCTCTCGAGGAAAAGGAAGCATGAAAAAATGTAAATGGGGGAAAATAACGTCCATACACCTAACTTATCTAAAACAATGTTTCCACCACCTCATCCACAGCTCGTTGAATTCACACACAATCACATTACTGTGAAAAAAATGTTGTCGTTAACGGACTCGCAGCACCAGTGTGAAGAGGCGTGGTCATGATATTAACAAAATAATATGAGTTAATCTAATCTGATATTTTACATACGTCAAAACAAATACAGTTCCATCTCAATATATTATAATGTCGTGGAAAAGTTCATTTATTTCAGTAATTCGACTCAAATTGTTAAACTTGTGTATTAAATAAATTCAGTGCACACAGACTGAAGTAGTTTAAGTCTTTGGTTCTTTTAATTGTGATGATTTTGGCTCACATTTAACAAAAACCCACCAATTCACTCTCAAATTGGAATACTTCATAAGACAATAAAAATGAAAAAACCTTTTTTGTGAATTGTTGGCCTTCTGGAAAGTATTAATTTACTGTACAGGTACTCAATACTTTGGTAGGGGCTCCTTTTGCTTTAATCTCTGCCTCAATTCGGCGTGGCATGGAGATGATCAGTTTGTGGCTGCTGAAGTTGTCTGGAAGCCCAGGTTTCTTTGGTCTCTTGTTTCTAATTTTCCTCTTGACAATACCTTGAGATTCTCTATGGAGTTCAGGTCTGGTGAGTTTGCTGGCCAGTCATGTACACCAACACCATGGTCATTTAACTAACTTTTGGTGAGTGGGTGCAGTGACTTTGGTTTTCAAAAAACATAATGGACCGACACCAGAAGATGACATTGCACTCCAAATCATCACAGACTGTCGAAACTTCAAACTAGACTTCAAGCAACTTGGGCTATGAGCTTCTCCACCTTTCCTCCAGACTCTAGGACCTTGGTTTCCAAATTAAATACAAAACTTGCTCTCATCTGAAAAGAGGACTTTGGATCACTGCAACAGTCCAGTCCATCTTCTCTTTAGCCCAGGTAAGACGCCTCTGACGTTGTCTGTGGTTCAGGAGTGGCTTAACAAGAGGAATACAACAACTAGCCAAATTCCTTGACACATCTGTGTGTGGTGGCTCTTGATGCCTTGATCCCAGCCTCAGTCCATTCCTTGTGAAGTTCACTCAAATTCTTGAATCGTTTTTGCTTGACAATCCTCATAAGGGTTTGGTTTTCTCTGTTGGTTGTGCATCTTTTTCTTCCACACTTTTTCCTTCCACTCAACTTCAACTAAAATCATCACAATTAAAAGAACCAAAAACTTAAAACTACTTCAATTTGTGTGCATTGAATTTATTTAATACATGAGTTTCACAATTTGAGTTGAATTGCTGAAATAAATGAACTTTTCCATGACATTCTAATTTATTAAGATGCACCTGTGTGTCTAAGTTAAGCTCTTAATGAAAAATATTTATATTTATCAGTTTTGAACAACAAAAAAAAAAAAACAACTTCAAAAATAAAACAAATTAAATTGAAAGACAAATAATTAATTGGATGAAGTACTGCTTAAAAAACTTTCTTTTCAGTGATGAGAGTAATCAAGAACTGATAGATTTAAAAATATACACTTACTTGTTAAGTAGGCTATATTAGGAACACATTTACAGATGCTAATTTTAATAAATTCTACAATGAGATCTGTTGCTCACAAAAATATAAATTAATGCATTTCTCCTCTTCTCTAGATCTTTCGTCTAATAAACCTGGCATAGTTGGACATATTGTTGACTCTTTGGCGAATTGCTTTTGCTCCTTTTTTGTAAGTCACTTTGAAGCGTCTTCTAAATGCATGTAAAACGCAAAAATAGCCTTATGTAGCCTATTTGGGTAACAGACAGCAATTACATTTAAATTAATTAGCAGTTTTAAAATAATCTTTCTTTCTTTCTTTCTTTCTTTCTTTCTTTGAAAAGTCATCGTTTTATTTTAATAGTTTGAAAACAGGCCACAAAGATTATTTTTTTCCCCACGTTGCTCAATGACGCCATCTACTGTCTGTTTTATTGATGCACGTCTGTGCCGCCAGTTACTGAAGTACAAATATCTTATATATTTTATATATCTTATATATATATATATATATATATATATATATATAGTACATATACCAGAAACAACATGCCACTGCAGGTGCCTTTAAAATACAGATATAGACAGAGCTGGATAGATTACTTATAAACTGTAGCCAGTTACTGATTAACAATTACATGATGAAAACTGTATAGTTAGTAGCTGAATGTAATATGACTACTTTGTAGATTGCTTTTTTTTTCTTTCTTTTTCTTTTATCAAAATTGGTTTAAACTTACCATTAAATGTACTATACTGATACAAAAAAATGAAGAGAAAGAAAATATTCCATCTTTTGATACCAACATCATAAAATGCCTTAAACATTACATTATACCAGGGTTTCCCCAAATAGATTTAATTTAAAGTTTGTGAGTTGATAAAAAGCTAGTAATTAATTATATCATGAAATGTAAAATAAAACTAATTTAAACACTTGAACACTAAAAATAGAAATCTTTAATTTGTTTACCTGCATGCCAACGTGTTAATTAACCAACATCAGAGAACTGTAAACATGTAAATGTATTGTTAAATTGTTAAAATATTAACTTCCTCTGAGCTATTTCAAGTAAATATTTTATTTTAAAGGGTTTGGTTGGCAAAAATGTTTGGGAATCCCTGTATTATATGAACAAACATTAATAAACATGAAAACAACTGTGACGTGACATGCCTAAAGTCTTCCAGGTTTTACTTTTTTTCCCCTCCAGACTTCCAGAAACAACAGTTACAGAAAATCCCAGGAAATTATGATAACAGTGTTTAGTAAATTGCATAATTATTTGTTTCATACATGGCCTAGTTGCTTGAGAGGTGCTTCATCTTCTTCTTTTTTTGAATTTTTTTTAATTTTTTTATTTACACAACATATGCAAATATAGTCAAAGCTAAATGGTAGGGTTTTTAGAAAAGAGAATTAAAGCGAGATATTTAATACAAAATTAGAAGAAAACACATTCTATACAAAACAACTCATTAGATTATACAATATTCTCAGCGAAAGACAATACATGATTTTCACACAACACATTTTCTGCAATCCAAATGTATTATAACTTGTCTGCTTCCTTCACAAAAAATAAAATAAAATGAAACAATTCCTTATACTTGCTTTTATCAAAGACATTTTAAACGTCTTAAAAACCGTTAATGCAAAAGTCATACACCAGGTGGCGCGCCAGTACAATCTATCACTACAGGTAGGCTGTACCTGACGCATCTGAAGCCCTGGGTTACGTCATGACGTACGGGATGTAGTCATCTCTTGTAGTCATACTGTGAAATAATAGCACAGTACATAATATTAGGACCTATAAGTTGTATTGCTAATTTTATGAAAATAGGTAAACATACCAAATTATTATTTACTTATTTTAATTTTTAAGTTTGAAATGACATTCAGGTAAACATGTAAATAATGTAAATGTGTTGCCATATTTTGCCATACTGGTAAAAAAAAAAATAGCCTGTAAGACGCTTTGGATAAAATCGTCTGCTAAATGCCTAAATGTGTTTTTTGAATTGAATATAATGTCAATGCACCATAGTGCACTATTTATCCTAAGGATGTATCATAATGCATTAATGTACATCATGAACTATTGAATGCAGATAAGATGTGTTCTGTTTTTCATAGATTTTTCGACTTTTAAAAAATTTGACTACACAAAGCCTAAAAAAAGTTTAATAAAAACCTTTTAACTTAAATTCTTTTAAAGTACCTTTGCCTTGTGTGAGTGACTTTTTAGGTTAGTCAATATCAGCTTAATTAGGCGAGAGCAAATACGCAAGCAGTGATGTGTGAAAACGGTCTAAATCTGGCACGTTGTCCTCACCGGGGGATTTTTTCCAAAGGATCTGGCGCCCCGTCGTCGCTCGGTCGGTCGGTCAGTCAGGCAGCTGCTGTTCTTCACACATACACACAAGAGACACACAGGTCTGAATGTTGAAAGGGCGGTAAAAGCGGCCACAGAATCGCCTTTTACAGCGGAATGTTCACTCGAAGGGGTTATGGAGACGTCAAGAAATCTACACAGAAAGTTCTGGACTCAAAGAAGGATGTTTTCACGCGTCTGAAGCATCTGCGCGCGCTGTTAGGTGAGTGAGACTCTGACAGGACTGACACATTCACAGACACATCCCCACAGCACGAGTTTATCCTCATTAAATCAGCAGTTTCTTGGGGTTTAATGTCAAATAGATGTTCAGATGGCCGCTTGAATGCGAAACGGTCTGTAATGTGCGTGATACACCATTTGTGATCGATAATGTATAGATTGAATGATTAGCGTTAGCTAGCTTATCGTGCTACATCAACAACAGACTTGACAGCCTTTTGTGTGTCAGTATATATATTTATAAAATTACATAAACAGCAGACTGACAGACTGATATGTGTGTAAATGTAGATATCAAATATATAAAGACAATATACACATGTATATCTGTGCACTATATTCAGAATATATACCAAATATATTAACAAATGACGTGTGTTGTTTATATTTTCTGTATAAGTTCACACATATGAGGTGTGTCATGTCTATTGTTATATATTTGGTACATATTCAAACATCACATCAGACACTATATACTACACTACTATACATACAGTGTCACAGTGGTATGTTTGTGAATATATAGACACAGAATATCTAAACAATAGATAGGATGCACTTAATATGTCTGTGAATATATTTGCAGAACTCATTAACAACAGACGTGACACACTAATTTGTTTGTGAATATATGTATTAGTATATACCAAATATGCAAACAATGGACATAACACCTTTTTATGGTTGTCAACATAATTAATTTATAAACAACAATCCTGATTTGTGAATGTGTACATGATACTCAAACATGACATGACATAGATATGTGTGTGAATATACAACAATACTGATATGTGTGGTAATTTGTTGTTCATTAGAATTACTGTATATGAACTTACACACATTTTCCTATAATGATGAGCTGGTTTTCTCTCTGTGCATGTGTATTCAGTGCACTTTTTTTAATGAGATAATTAATCTGTGCTGAGTGTTAATTTGAGTTTCTGTGATCAAGTGGACTGAGCTCATCTGATCATAAGAGAAACAGGTGTAACAACATCACTCACTCTACTGTCTGAAAATCACCCGTGTTCAGTGTGAATGCAGTGTATTGTCGCTCTGTTTCAGAACTTCCAGGCACTATTTTTGGGCACCATCACTGTTCGCTCACCTGTGATAACTGACTCAGAAGCTGCCTGTAATTTCCAAAAATGCTTGTCTGGTTGGCAGCTCTCTGGGTTTTCAGGTGCATGTGAAATCTCAGTACTTGTGCTTTATTTCACCTTTTAAACTTCACTGAGCATCTGACTTTTTATTTTATTTTTTAAACTGCAAGCTGTTTCAGTTTTTCACTGTATCTCAGCGAATTTTAAAGCAGTCCCACTCGGATTCACTTTTCCTGCTGACTCATTTCTGGTTGAATCATGTCTGCACAGGTGAGCAGAGGTCACAGGCCAGAGGATGCTGTCTGCGACTTCCTGAGTGCTTTTATAGTCGGTATTAGGTGTTAGATAAAACTTGGCTGGCTTGCCATCAGCTGTTATTAGGATCTCTGTATAATCTCACACGGTTGGAAGAATCTCCTCTCATAGGCTGCTTCCTGTGTGGACAGGAAATGAGGATGAGTGATGGAGCTCCAAAGAAGGGCCATTAGTAGCCTGATTTAATTTTATTTTTTTCTCACTTTTCTGTTATTTGTTACTTTGCTTTTAATATTAAATATGATTTGACATCAGTGTTTGTTGAATAATGTCATTTTAAGGCCTAGTTAATGAATCATGTACAGAAAAATCTGCCTAAGTAGCAGAACCTTCTCCAGTGTCCTTTTGCCCATTAAAGGTGCTTGTGTTTTAATGCTGTTGGCCAAATTGCTGGTTCCTATAAAAACAATGTTTACAATGCAACATGAAATGCAAAATAAAATGGTTTAAATATTAGCTTAAGTTAAAAGTAAAACATGTTATTTATGCAACTCCTCAAATAATAGAGAACTGTCCAAACTCTCCCTCTGTGTTTTAGTGAGAGAAGGCAACTGCTGCAGAATCTGTGAAACACATTCAGGATCCGTTTCTTCCTTTCTATACAAGTTTGAGTAAAAGTCCACCGCAATCTTTCTCATTTCTCTTGCCTCAAAAGTCTTTTGTCCATCGGGTTTTGTCAGACAATACATTTCATTTTGTTGTTTTGACACCTTTTCTAAATTAAAAAAATATGCAGTGGGAGCATCGATCTCATGAACAGACATAAATCGTGATCTTATCAGGGCACCTTTTGCCCGCACTTGCAACAAATCTTCTAGATCTCGTTTCTTTTCACCAAACATGCCAGCTGAACATGCATTAGATTCCTGAATCATTCCAGATGTAATGTATAAAATCTCTTGTTCTATTTCAGAAATTTTCTGTTTTATTTTTCTTGTTGAAAAACATGAATACTGCTGACAAAATATTTTTATTTGTGTCTTTCCTATTTCCCACCATTGTATCAAATTATCAAAATCCTTTTTCCTAGAAACCCATTCCTTCCAAAACATTTCAAATTTCTCAATGAACTCTTTTTCTTTCAACAATGCAGTATTAAATTTCCAATATGGACTTTTACATTTTGCTTGATTCAAAACAATATTCACTGTGATAAAATTGTGATCTGATAGACAACATGGAAAAATATCACACCCCATTATTCTATTATTTTCAGCACACTTGACATAAAACCTGTCCAGTCTGGCTACACTTATCCTTCCCTGCAAAACTTTGGTCCATGTAAAGTGCTTCACCTCTTTATTCCTGTCTCTCCATACATCTACCAAATCATTCTGAACTATAAAACTTTTTAAAACAGCAGCTGATACAGGATGTGGTTCTTCATTATTCCTATCTACCAGAAAGTTAAGAGAACAATTCCAATCCCCACCAATGATTAACATACCATCTAAAGTGTAGCTTTTTAAAAACTCTCCTAGTTTTCTAAACATGATTATTTTATCTGCCCCTTTATTTGGAGCATAAATATTTATAAAAACGAATATCTGATTTTCAACCTTTGCTTTCACCATCAAAATACGTCCTCTCTCTATTTCTGTTTCTGATAAAATGTTAACATTAAGATGAGTTGCAAATAAAATAGCTACACCTGCACTAACATTTGTGCCATGGCTTGAACAGAACTTTCCTCCCCACCACAAATTTAACTCCGATTCATTTTTTATATCACTGTGGGTTTCTTGTAAAAATATAACTTCTGAGTCTTTAAGCCTAAGAAACTCAGAGTAAAACTATTTTTCCTCCATCCCTTAATCCATTAACGTTCAATGATCCTAATCTAAGAATCTGCATGGCAGGGAAGATGGAAAAAATCAAATGACAGTAAAGAAAAACAACAATTAGAATATATCCCACACCCATGTGCTTTATTTTTTCCGTTTTGACAATTTTACGTTTTCTTTTTGAGTTTTACGTATGTTTGTTAGAAACTTTTTCAGCCGAAATCGTTTCTGTTTTGAAATGACCTCGTAGCCCGTCGACTTCTGTGCTTTCACCACGGATTTTATAAACTTATTAACATCTGGGAAATATTTTACAACATCAACTTTTTTCTCCGAGAAAACCGAACAATTGTCACTACCCCCAAGTCTTCATCACTGTTTTCACTCTCCATAACCACATTATTCTGTAGCACGCTAACACTCGCAACCTCTTCAACATACACACATTCCTTCTCCTTAACAACATCCACTACATCCCCCAAAACAATCGCGCCTCCAGCCTTATCACCAGCTCGCATAGATGAAATAAACTCACTCACCTCTGACTTTGAGCTTGGATCTAAAGCACTCTTCTCGGGTGGAGAACCAGTCTGAGGGATAACGCTGGGTTTCTCTGCTGAAACCGTAGCCTCCGAATCATTCTCGTTAACCGCATTTATCTTTTGTTTTTTCCCTGGAATCATTCCATCCTTTGCGACTATGGGCCTTTTTTCTTTATCTTGACTTTCGCTTTTTTCGCTTTGCACTGTTTGCTTATCCATTTCGTTCTTTTCATTTTCTGATTGTATCTTATGCGGGCACGTGAACTTTTTATGTCCTAAATCCCCGCATTCGTAACACCTCAAGCTATCAGTTGTTGCAAAAATCATATAGGAACTGTCCCCGTGTTGAATACGAAACGAGATGTCCAATTCCTTAGATTGCGCGTTTAACAACATGAAAACTTGTCTTCGAAAAGACAGCACATGTTTTAAAGCTGCGTTCTTACACCCGAGCGGCAACATTTTAATGGATCCAGCAAACTTTCCAAAGCGACTCAGTTCTTTTATAATTTGCTCGTTGGAAATGAATGGCGGAGCATTTGAAATGGTAACCCTGGTAGCAGGTGCGCGCAAAGGCGTTACTTGCACCAGGGAATCGACAACAACAATTCCCTTTTCGAATTTTTCATCTTTTAAAAACACCACTACCGCCTTGTTCATTCTGGATGCCGATGCTATATTTTGTGCCCCACAATCTCGCCCATTGCTAACAGTACATCTTCTACGGTACAACCTTGATCCGAGAACACTTTACACCCATTTTTTATTGAGTACCCCGGTGTTCTCTCGCCTGGGAGAGACGCCATGACGCCTTAATTAAATCAATAAATTACCCTAGTTTTTTGTATTTTTCCCCCTTTTTCAAAACCATAAAATAAAAGGGATACAACAAAAACAACAAAAAAAAAACAAAAAAAAGTACCCAAACCACAGAAAAACTTCAAAACTTCAAACACAACTTCAAACCGTGCCGCTCTCACCCCCCACTCCACACTTCCGCTCCCAGAGAGAGCGAGCGAGAGAGAGCGAGAGAGAGCGAGAGGGAGAGAGAGAGGGAGAGCGAGAGGGAGAGAGAGAGGGAGAGCGAGAGGGTGAGAGAGAGGGAGAGAGAGAGGGAGAGAGAGAGAGAGGGAGAGGGAGAGAGAGGGAGAGGGAGAGAGGGAGAGAGAGCGAGAGAGAGCGAGAGAGAGCGAGAGAGAGGGAGAGAGAGAGAGAGAGAGCGAGCGAGAGAGAGAGGGAGAGAGAGAGGGAGAGAGAGAGAGAGAGAGCGCGAGAGAGAGAGAGAGAGCGCGAGAGAGAGAGAGTGAGAGAGAGAGAGCGCGAGAGAGAGAGAGAGAGAGAGAGAGAGAGAGAGAGAGACACAGATAGAGAGAGACAGAGAGAGAGAGAGAGAGAGAGAGAGAGAGATTGGGCCATCCTTAAAAATATTCTTGTTTGTCGTAACCCGACCGACCCTGTCAATTTAGCACCGACTTTTTTTTGCTTTTAGTCCGACCGACTTGCCGATTGTAAATTTGCGTTAAGACCGACCAATTTTTTTTTTACTCTTCAAATAACTAATACAAACGCAATAAAATACTATTAATTATATTTAAGTATGTATTGTAAATATATAAATTGCCTTGGCCTACATACAAATGAAGGCTATCTTCTTTAATAAAAAAAAAACTGTGTTTACCCGGATGTCACACTGTGGCCTGTGCGTTCGCTTCGTCTCCTCTCACTCACTGTCAGAGTCAACGGTTCGCGCTTGGTAATGATGGCTGCGGCTGCAGTAAACTAAATGTTCGCAGTCACTGTTCAAAGTCATACGGGTTCCGGCACCATAATACATCTAAAAAAATTCATTAAAGCAGATACTGCGTGTCGAGCTCGTCCGCCTTTGAAAGTTGTGTAGACACAGCTGTGCGCGCGGCGAGATGGAATGGAACACGTACTGGGGCTCATAAGGCAGCTTCCTTAATGCACACCTAAAATTCATATGCACATTCGAATGTGGATTTTTATTTTAAATTCGACGAATATTTCGAAAAAATATTTTTTTTGATAGCCTAAGAAAATCGCCTATGCGATTTTTTTTTTTGTTGAATCCTGCAGTATATGTAAATGTTGAAGCCTGCAGTAAATGTTTTGCATTATGGCAGTCCACTCTGCTTATTGTTTTTCGAAAATGTTGCACTCCTGTTTGTCATTTTGCACGTAACTTCACACCAATAAATCATCAGAAATATTGGTCTTTACCAATATATTGAATCTTTACATTCCTCCTGCCTGTTGTCTGTGGATTTACCTATATTTGGTGTTATTTGCCGTATAAAACTTTAGACATGCAAAATCGATTTTACAATCGATTCAATGAACACTCGTCACTCAAATCAAACAGATTTTTTTCACAAAAGTGACAACCCAAGAAAGCAAAGTAAACCTTCTCTCATTTGTAGGTTGCATTGATACGTAGTGGTGGATGCAAGTAAAACAGTATAACAGTGCCTCATTTTTTTTCTCACCTGAAATTCATGCAATAAACATGTTTTTGACAAAGATTTCAATTTGTTTGTAATCTATATAGCCTGCATCATAATGAGGTTTGCAATGATGCGCCCGAAGGCACAGGTTGAAGACCCAGTCAGTGACGTCACGATATGCTAATTTGTTTAAATTCATACCTACGTCATCACCATCACAAAAATTTACTTTTTTTTTTTTACATTGAAAGTTGAAAAAAAAAAAATAGACCGACCTACCGACCCCTTTTTTTTTTTTTTTAAATTACTGTTACTGCAAACCAAAATATTTTTAAGGATGGCCTTGTTGTTTGAAACCGTGACATTTTCAAATCGCGGTATACCTTGAAACCAGTAATCGGCCTATGCCTAATAGTAATACAATCTTTGTGCAAACTAAGAATAAAAATATATTATATATAAATATATGAAATATAAATAATATATATTATATATTAAAATATATTATAGATATTAAAAAGAAGTATACCTATACTATCCTCCAAATGATATGTGTTGTACCACCTTAGCTGGTACTGTACTGTGATAGGGTATTGCAACAGCACAGTAATTAAATACCCTACATTATCTTCATCTTTTGTTATGGACTTTTGTTAAATATTAATAAATTGTGATTTAAAATTATACGATTTTGTGTTAAATATTCATGGAAAATGTGATGAATTCAGTTAAGAATAGCTGAGCGCTTGTTTCCCTGTGCAAGGTTACCAGGAAGCTGATTTTAATCTATTTCCATGAGTTCTGCATTTACATGTAAGTTTGAATGATGCAAATCATTACCTGGCCTTCATCCAATTAGAAGTCCCTGCAAACCTTGGATTTGGTTAAGGACAGAGCTTCATAGGAATCCACCTGCCAGTCTCAAGGCCTCAAATGTCACTACCAAGCATGTTCTGATTATTATTTTTTAATTACGTTTTTGTCTTTTACTGTAACACTTTACTGAAATTCTGACAGCTGTGCTTATAATGATTTGTGCTTCTAACTGTTAAAGTCTTGAAAGCCATACTTAGACTACAGGTGCATCTCAATAAATTAGAATGTCGTGAAAAAGTTCATTTATTTCAGTAATTCAACTCAAATTGTTAAACTGGTGTATTAAATAAACTCCGTGCACACAGACGGAAGTTTTTGGTTCTTTAAATTGTGATCATTTTGGCTCACATTTTACAAAACCCCACCAATTCACTATCTCAACAAATTAGTATACTTCATAAGACCAATATAAAAAAAAAAAAACATTTTTAGTGAATAGGAGCTCCTTTTGCTTTAATTACTGCCTCAATTAAAAAAACCACCAATTCACTCTCAACAAATTGGAATACTTCATAAGACAAAAAAAAAAAAAAAACTTTTTAGTGAATTGTTGGCCTTCTGGAAAGTATTAATTTACTGTACAGGTACTCAATACTTTGGTAGGGGCTCCTTTTGCTTTAATCTCTGCCTCAATTCGGCGTGGCATGGAGATGATCAGTTTGTGGCTGCTGAAGTTGTCTGGAAGCCCAGGTTTCTTTGGTCTCTTGTTTCTAATTTTCCTCTTGACAATACCTTGAGATTCTCTATGGAGTTCAGGTCTGGTGAGTTTGCTGGCCAGTCATGTACACCAACACCATGGTCATTTAACTAACTTTTGGTGAGTGGGTGCACTGACTTTGGTTTTCAAAAAACATAATGGACCGACACCAGAAGATGACATTGCACTCCAAATCATCACAGACTGTCGAAACTTCAAACTAGACTTCAAGCAACTTGGACTATGAGCTTCTTTTCTTTTCTTTTTTTTACTGACAAAAACATACAGAGCTTAACAATTTTTTAGACCACCTGTTATAAGACAAAACACAAATATTTTAGGAATCTGTCAAAAAAATATTCTAGAAATGTTATAGTAATTTTTGGACAAATAACAAACTGAAACAACTAAATATTACTTATTCACATAATAACAGAAATGGCCTCCTTTGCCTTTGATAACAGCTCACATGCTGGCATTGTTTGTCTACTTTTTGACTAATTTGTATCTGAATAAAAAACACTATAAAGCACTTGACAATTTTTTTTCTGCCTTTCACAGATAACAGAATAATTATATTATAACATTAACAATAGCTTACTACTGTTACTAAAAAGCTTACGCACATTGGAGGTCTAACCAATTCAGAAAGCTAAAAAAAAATTTTGGTAATTAGTTAAGAACAGCAGTGGCACAAACCTTACAAAATTGCTTAAAAACCTTACATATATTTGTTTTAAGAAATTAGTTAATTACTATAGGCTATAAAGTGAATATAGTTCAAATCCCTAGATCAAAAATTAAAACAATAAAGATACGCTTTGATCAGTCAGTCTCCTCTTACTGTAATTTCTTTATCCTGTAAAAGTGTCTTGACATTTATATTCAGACAATTACACACTGCTGTCCCTTCACAGTTCCTACTCGCATAAATTACTCGCACTGCATGTTGACTTTTAAACCTAACTAAAAATGGCAAACAACAGATATTTCTGCACAATGAATGTTTTTGCGCTGAATACTGTCTCACTTGCCTGTGTTCTGTCTGTTTAACGCACACGCCTGCCGCTTTTTCAGTAAAGATTTCAACTTTATGCTGACTGTCAGGTTGGGCCTTTATGCATAAATGGAAAGGCTTGCATGAATTTGTGACATTTACAGATAAGCATATGAGCATTAACTAAAACTTTTTTTGTGCCGAGGACGCACACACAGGCTATCTGTAAAAGTGCCTGACAAGCAAGCAATCATGCATTACGTTATTCATCATCTTGAAGCTTAAAATAAAGATTTCTCATGTTTTGGGCAGCCTGGATCACATTCTGTTTCCTCCAATATTTGCATTTTGTCCATAGAAATGTGTTATTCACTGCTGTAATTTGATGCGGCCGGCTGCAGTTGAACGTGCACTGTGGGCGTTGTTGATGATTTTCATTATCAATAATAATCGATTAGTTGTTGCAGCCCTACTCATAAGGCTGCAGTTTTCTTGGTTGGTTGTAGGGCTGGGCGATATATCGAATATTAGCGATACTATCGGAATAATTTTGACGACGATGTACAATTTGAATATATCAGGAATATCGAATATTTCAAATTCAAGCATACTTTCCCAAAAGAACGCGCCGAATGTCCAAAAAAGGAACCTGTAACTGCTGACTGCTCTACGCCCCTCTACTACGAGAGCTGTAATGATAGCGGTTGCCAGATAACAAGAGTTTAAATCTCGGAATCAGAGCTCCACTGTTACAAGGATACATTTTCTTCCCGGTGTTTGCTTATTTTAAGCAATCTGGCAACCACGCGCACGTGCTCACTCCTCATTGCGGAAGAGCCGCCGACGATAATCTGAAAACACTAACAAGCTGGAATTGAGCGATCTAATGAAAGCGTCGTTCAGCCGGTCTGTGTTCTGTCGTGAGATCTCAACTGTATTGTTTGCATTTGTGATCGCAAAATAAATGCACTTACTCGACCGCTGATGTTTGAATAGAGAAACATAGGCTATGGCCATTTGGAATTACTATTGGGGAATTTCACTGATATGTTTACCAGTTTCCATAATATAGACAGAGAAAATGCAAAAGTCTTTGGTATTCATTTATATATATATTTATATATAAGAAATAGCTATGTGCTTCAGCAACTAGCTCCCCATCTAAGAGGGTTTTTAGTGAGTACATAGTGAGTACACTCAGTAAGAACATAGTTTCATGCCACAGAGCTTCTCTTAAAACCACAGACAGTTGACAGACTTGTGTTCTTAGCTTAAAAACTTGTTAAAAAATTAAAATAAAATACTTATCCCAGTTGCATAGTTTAAATTGTGAATTGCATGCACTAAAAAGTTGACAGAATGCACTTTCTGTAACTGTTACTTAATTTGCACTGCTTCAGTTACATATAGGCCTACATGTATTCATTAATAAAAAGCAGTAAGTGATCTCTTGGTCTAGATTTTTTAACTGCTTAAATTAGCTGTTTAATCTAAATGTTTTTTTTTTTTTTTTTTATGGGCAAAAGAAAATCATGTTTTATTTTTTATTATTTAAATGCAAACATATCGAGATATATATCGAATATCGTAAAAAATTTGACAATATCGAGATATCATTTTTTTTTGTATATCGCCCAGCACTAGTTGGTTGTGCATCTTTTTCTTCCACACGTTTTCATTTCACTCAACTTTCTGTTAACATGCTTGGATACAGCACTCTGTGAACAGCCATCTTCTTTGGCAATGAATGTATGTGGCTCACCCTCCTTGTGAAGGGTGTCAATGACTGTCAACTGTCAGATTGTCAGCAGTCTTCCTCATGATTGTGTATCCTAGTGAACCAAACCGAGAGACCATTTTGAAGACACAGGAAAGTTTGCAGGTGTTTTGAGTTGATTAGCTGATTGGAACGTCACCATATTCTGATTTGTTGAGATTAGTGAATTGTTGGGTTTTTTTTTAAACGTGAGCCAAAATCATCACAAATAAAAGAACCAAAGACTTCAACTACTTCAGTCTGTGTGCATTGAATTTATTTAATACACAAGTTTCACAATTTGAGTTGAATTACTGAAATAAATGAACTTTTTCACAACATTCTAATTTATCAAAATGCACCTGTATTGGCATGAAGTCAAGATGGGAAGAGAACGTCTGACTGACTACTGTTAGCTTTGTTGCTGTGTGTTGTTGAGGGACAGAAAATTCGTAAACTTATGGTAGTACCACAATAATACAGCAGAAACATCTCATTTATAAAACCCCATAGCAGCTCTGTGACCAGTTCTATAGAAAATACAGAACAAAAAGTGTAGTGCACCAGACAATCACACATATTTTTATAAAATAGGCTAATACCATTCAACAATAATTAATTTTAAAGGGATATTTATTTTTAATTAAAACCCCCTCTTTCAGCACAAGGTGTTTTCCTATTTTTTTTTTTTTTTTAACTGTAAGAGGCCCTTGCCACACTTACAAGATCACATACTAGATCAAAATGTACCACATTTTAAAATTTAAGACAATTTACATTTTGTAAAATACTAAAATGAAATTAAAAGCAGTTATGAATAGTTCTTTGGTTGCCATCAAAGATCATAATTTGTGACATTGGCACCCAGTAGGGCTGAAACGATTCCTCGAGTAACTCGATTACAAAAAATGATTGAGGCAAATTCCTCTGCCTCGAAGCCTCTTTTAATTTATTTTAAATCTCACGTCAGGTTCTTTCGCAATGATTTTTTTAATGTGACAACGCGTTTACGTCACCCACAAAGCGGAAGGAGACACAAGCACTGCGTCCGAATTCGCATACTGCAAGGAGTCAGCAGTGTTTTATTTGAGGGCGCGGGCAAACGTAAAGAGAACGTCGTGGCATTGTGTCCATTGCAAGATAGAGCTGGCATACCACAACTAGGGCCCTATGATTTCCGCGATGCAGAAAACGCGGAGGGAATCGCGGAATCCAGTCATAAAAACGGAATTTACAGTTTAATGCGGAATGGCACGGAATTTGCCAGATTTTGAATGAATTAATCAAAAATAGGTCATTGCACTTACATCAAATCATGATATGGACTAATATCTGTACATATTAAGTCGGAACAGTCTATTTAAATATGAATCCTACATGTTCTGCGTGTTTGTGTGAATGAATGGCGCAGAAGCGCAGAAGGTACGTCAACCCGTCAAAGTAAAAGTCCGGTTAAAGACTATTGTTCAGCAGAATGTACATAGCCTACTACAAAAAAAAAAAAAAAAAAATTAAAACAATTTTTTTTTAAGGTTTAATCACATTTCTTCCATGGTTTATTTTAAATAGTAAATCCCCTTTGTTTGCCAAAAAGTTAAGTTAATTTTCAATAATTAAAAGATAAATTAAATTAATGTTTTATATGTTTAATCTCAGAAAATGCTTTATTTAAAACCCCAACTGAATGGCACTTAAATGCACTTAATTCATCTGTCAACTTTATTGTTATTGTTCACAGTACAAGTACAGACAGAGAAACAATGGGTAATAATTAAATGTTTATTTTTGATGTATGCATTCTATGCATTTAAAAAGTAAAAATATTATTTTCCTAAAAAAGGAAACTTAGTTGTTTATTTTAAGAGACCCAGGAGTCTTATTTTCTCTTGCATAATTAACATTGCACTTTAATTAAGCAAAAACAAATTTTATCCGATTACTCGATTAATCGATGGAATTTTTGGTAGAATACTCGATTACTAAAATATTCGATAGCTACAGCCCTAGCACCCAGTTAATACCTTAAAATCAAACTACCTCAGTCTAACAGTCTAACACCTTGTCTGTTAATCCACCTCACATAAGATCTGCTGCTCTTGTATTTGGAACATGAAGTACTTGATTTTTAAGTTGACAAGCCTCAAATCTTACAGTACGTTGCCAGATCTATTGTGAGAAGGGACGCTTCACAGGTTTGGTTACTTCAGAAAATTAGCGTTGAGTTGATTTTAGGAAACTGTAATGCTGGAGGAATAGAGGGAGTGGCATAGAGCAGGGGTTTTCAAACTGTGGGTCGCGACCCACTTGTGGGTCACAGAATGGAACAAGGTGGGTCGCACAAAGTCACTTGGCTGCAGCTAAATTTGCGTTTCAATGACACACACACACACAGTTCAGTCTAGGGCTGCACGAAAGTGACGAGTGGGAACGGTGCGAGGCCGGTGGAGTGATTGGAATTGAGCGACACCTGCTCGACTCACCAGTCTCGAGAACCACGGAGGAGATCGGAAGGATACAAAAGAGGAGCGTCCGTCTCCCCGGCAACTCACTCCAGCCCACCGCCTCGAGCATCCTCCTTCGCCCTACTCGATGGCACTGCGGATTCACCTCAGTGCCGAGGGATCTTCGGCAGCGCGTCCCTCCTTCCTCCCAGGCTTCGGCACCAGTCTAACACATTAAAAACTTCTCAATCACGGGAAGGAGGAGGCGGGAACCGGGAACCCACTCGTCACAATGATATAGCCCACCAACATTAATAAGGACTGCAATATCCTTAGTGTGATTTTCGAATTGCAATTAAGTCCGCGTGCTTTGCGTGTTTTGAAGCGCGGGCGCGCACGAGTTGTAATAACAGTGAAGGTCTCAGAGCAATGTCATTAAAAGGTTCAATCGGTCCGCATTATTAAAAGAGAAAAACTTGCTCACTTCAATACACTATATTCCGCATGAGATTGCATACACCAGAAAACAAATGTTACGAAAACGGTTTCAGGTAGGCCATGTTCATTCATTTCTATCGTCCGTTTGAGCTCTGTGCACTTTTTTCGTTCGGGAAACGGTTTGTAAAAAGCATTTCACATGTACAGGGTGAGCAGTGCACAAACGCAGGGTTAATTGTAACACTACAAGATTTAAACATTTCCACATAACAAAATGCACAAAAAAATAATGCAATACTCCTTGACGTATCATCTCTTTTTAGAGAAAAATTTGCCAAAGTTCAGAAATCTTTTGAAGATATTGCTGAACATTAATTTAACCATTGCTAAAATAAATTTCTGCCTGAACTTAATGTCATCCAGTTTTTTTTTTTTTTGTTTATTTAAAACGAGACACATGTTTATTATTATTTTTTACCTATTTCACAATTATTTTAATCTCCAAACAGTTTTAGATAGTTCTGCTTTGCTTCTTATGCTTTTTCTAAAAAAAGTGTTGGATTGTGCTCCGTTCTCACCGACACACACGGAAGGATCGTGAATGCATTTTCTGCAACAAAACACAGCAGCGCAGATTACAGTTCACTGGAGTGAGCCTGTTTAACGTTTTTATGGACACTACATATTCTAAAGTCTGTAAACAAAAATTAAAACTTAAATATTAATAGTGATTTTTTTCAGGTGTAGGCCTACTCTAAAATAAAAAGTTTTTTTTTCTTAAATACTTCATTTCTGTCATCAAACTTTTAAGTAAGATTAGGCTTAAAGTAATATCAACCTTTTTTTTCCTCAAATATTGTGGTGGGTCATGAAATAGATTACACTTGTCTAGGTGGGTCGTGGAATGGAAAAGTTTGGGAACCACTGGCATAGAGCACCCCTCCTGTTCCTGCTCAGCAGGCTGTGGTGCCTTTCCTGTCCATTATTCCTGTCCACCCAGTGCTCAGGTGCATTTTCCAGTATAATAGGGACTGTTTTCATCTGTGTGGCTTTAATGTAAGAATGATTAAATGTCAACTAGCATTAAGATTCCATCTGTTAGGAACAGTGGCTTTCAGTGGTTCCCAAAAGTGACTGAAAGCAGTAACTTGCAAACCAGTTTATTTTGTAAAATGACTTTTTGAAATACATCCTTTCCTTGGTGTTATTTGCCGGTGTTTATTTTTCTTTTTTTCTTCCAGAAGTAGGAATATCAAAAGTACAACCCGAATTCCGGAAAAGTTGGGACGTTTTTTAAATTTTAATAAAATGAAAACTAAAGGAATTTCAAATCACATGAGCCGATATTTTATTCACAATAGAACATAGATAACGTAGCAAATGTTTAAACTGAGAAATTTTACACTTTTATCCACTTAATTAGCTCATTTAAAATTTAATGTCTGCTACAGGTCTCAAAAAAGTTGGCACGGGGGCAACAAATGGCTAAAAAAGCAAGCAGTTTTGAAAAGATTCAGCTGGGAGAACATCTAGTGATTAATTAAGTTAATTGATATCAGGTCTGTAACATGATTAACTATAAAAGCTTTGTCTTAGAGAAGCAGAGTCTCTCAGAAGTAAAGATGGCCAGAGGCTCTCCAATCTGTGAAAGACTGCATAAAAAAATTGTGGAAAACTTTAAAAACAATGTTCCTCAACGTCAAATTGCAAAGGCTTTGCAATTCTCATCATCTACAGTGCATAACATCATCAAAAGATTCAGAGAAACTGGAGAAATCTCTGTGCGTAAGGGACAAGGCCGGAGACCTTTATTGGATGCCCGTGGTCTTCGGGCTCTCAGACGACACTGCATCACTCATCGGCATGATTGTGTCAATGACATTACTAAATGGGCCCAGGAATACTTTCAGAAACCACTGTCGGTAAACACAATCTGCCGTGCCATCAGCAGATGCCAACTAAAGCTCTATCATGCAAAAAGGAAGCCATATGTGAACATGGTCCAGAAGCGCCGTCGTGTCCTGTGGGCCAAGGCTCATTTAAAATGGACTATTTCAAAGTGGAATAGTGTTTTATGGTCAGACGAGTCCAAATTTGACATTCTTGTTGGAAATCACGGACGCCGTGTCCTCCGGGCTAAAGAGGAGGGAGACCTTCCAGCATGTTATCAGCATTCAGTTCAAAAGCCAGCATCTCTGATGGTATGGGGGTGCATAAGTGCATACGGTATGGGCAGCTTGCATGTTTTGGAAGGCTCTGTGAATGCTGAAAGGTATATAAAGGTTTTAGAGCAACATATGCTTCCCTCCAAACAACGTCTATTTCAGGGAAGGCCTTGTTTATTTCAGCAGGACAATGCAAAACCACATACTGCAGCTATAACAACAGCATGGCTTCGTCGTAGAAGAGTCCGGGTGCTAACCTGGCCTGCCTGCAGTCCAGATCTTTCACCTATAGAGAACATTTGGCGCATCATTAAACGAAAAATACGTCAAAGACGACCACGAACTCTTCAGCAGCTGGAAATCTATATAAGGCAAGAATGGGACCAAATTCCAACAACAAAACTCCAGCAACTCATAGCCTCAATGCCCAGACGTCTTCAAACTGTTTTGAAAAGAAAAGGAGATGCTACACCATGGTAAACATGCCCCGTCCCAACTATTTTGAGACCTGTAGCAGAAATCAAAATTGAAATGAGCTCATTTTGTGCATAAAATTGTAAACTTTCTCAGTTTAAACATTTGCTATGTTATCTATGTTCTATTGTGAATAAAATATTGGCTCATGTGATTTGAAAGTCTTTTAGTTTTCATTTTATTAAAATTTAAAAAACGTCCCAACTTTTCCGGAATTCGGGTTGTACCATTTCACATAGTTGAATGTTCTCTAATCCAAATTGTTGCATTTCTTAATTAAAGTAATGAAGTTAACATTTGACATCTACTCAGCCAACAGGAAGAAGGCTCACAAAATAATGCAACCGATGAAGAGGAGATGGTTAAATGGGTGTTTGATTGCGATTTCACTTTTTAACGTTAGTGTGTAATGTTGCTGTTTGAGCATAAACAATATCTGCAAAGTTATGGTGCTGAAAGTTTTATGCAAATGGAGATTTCGTCTTTTAAAATTCTGGCATATTAATGCCTACAAAAACAGCTTGTAGGACTACAACAAGCTACTTCCTGAGTTCATTACATCACAAATCCATAAATGTACATAAACTTAGCCCCCGATAACATGCAACAAAGGGAGCGGTGCCATGTTGCACAGCTTTAGAGAAAGGAAGAGTTGTAGCCATGCCATCGAAATGGTGTTATCTTCACCCTGCTAACAGGCCTTTTGTGTTTGGCCTTCCTAAGGATGCTGTACTTTGTGAACAATGGTTAAAATTTATTTTTAATTCAGATCCCCACAACTACAGTCCCACATTTCACTGGAGCACATGCAGCTATTGTCCATAATAGTAATGAGCATGAAGTTTTCCAGACCACGTGCATTACGCAATTAACGAATCACAACACATTGGGTCAGCTAACCAATCTAAGCCACTTGCGTATTTCTGAGGGGTGATGTATCATAGAAAGTCATAGCAGTCAATCGGCCATTCAAATGACAGTGGAGACAGCGGCTTACATTAAATTAAAAATATATGAAAAATAAGGCATTTTTTTAAAGGCTCTGACTGTATGTATGTAATGCATCATTAGTTTCATATGAATTACTTTCACAATGTCTTTTTGAAATAGCGTTAATGTTTTAGTTGCGTGGAGTTTCAATGAATGGAAAAAAGTTATGAGAGAATATTGAAAAATACCTTTCTTTGTGTTCTGAAGATGAACTTTGCAACAAAATGAGGGCGAGTAAATTTCCATTTTTTAGTGAACTATCCCTTTCACAAATGGCTGAATACTTGTGATCAGATTGTTAATAGCTGTAAACTGTGCCCATCATTTCATTGAGATCTATGACTGTGACCTCAGTAAATAGCCTCTGAGTGTTGTGAGGGGAAGTTAAAGTGCTGTAGGTCTGATGATTACAAATCCTGCCAGTTAAAAACACATGAAAGCAGCCCTCTGCATTGCCAGTAAATCAGTCTCATATGCGACTAAATCTTCATTCTGGCGACTAAATGATGTCTAATATTAGCCAATGGCTAATAAATTCTCAGGTTTTACTCGCCAGTGTGTAAGTTGGAGGCTAAGTATAAGTTTAGCACAGATATATTTTCACTTGGATGTGAAAACAGGATGTGATGTAGGCTGTCGTAGTTGATCCATTATTCATTAACCGCACGGGCCAGCTGCTCCCCGGACCTTGACGAATGTGATTCGCGGATTGATTGCACAGCTTAACCATCATAGAGTGAAAGTTTATCATTTGCATGTGTTTTTAAGTCCTGTCAGTTAAACAGGGCGCTTATAAGAGCCCCGGTCGCGCGCGTACGCACGCTCACCTTCACCGTCTTCAAACAACACGAGCGCTGTCTTGCTCTCTCTCACCTGCACATATTAATCAAAATCAATTGACACAATGGTGTTGAAAAAACAACAACAACAACTGCAGAGTAATTACACAACGCGTGCCGTACACGTCTGATCCGCAAACTAATGATTCCTTTGAACCGAATTAATTTATGAAGGGTTTAAACAACTGACCTTTCCAACACTGAACTCACGAGACGTCTGAATTGGTGTATAAAAAAATCTGTAACACTTTACAGTAATGTTCTATTTATTAAACTATTTAACTACATTATTTAACATTTACTATTACTAAACTGCACTTCTACAACATTGTTAATTTCAACATTTAGGCTATAGCCTTCATTGTTGAAATCAAAAGTTGTACAGTATTTGTTAACATAGTTAATGCACTGTGAAGTAACATTACCAACCAATGAACAGCTGTGTTTATATAAAAATATAGTAACAAAAGTATGGCTCGTGGTAAGTTCATGTTAGTTAATGTTAACAATTCAAACCATATCCTGAAGTTACAAACAAATAATTTACTCTAATTTAAATAACACTCTGATGTTTAAATAATTTAAAATGAGAATGTAAGTGTGCTCACCCCATTTTTGTTTGTAAGAAAAAATTAGATTAAATTTCATTTTAAATTCCATTTTCAGTATATATCGCAGAAAAATAAAATATCGCAATGTCATTTTTTCCCAATATCGTGCAGCCCTAGTCACCATTATCAAAAGTGTCAGCTTTTGCTGTTGAGCTTATTGATGTTTCAGGGCTCTTTTCTTCACCTCCTGTCAGACAGGTGAAATGTTATGAAGGCCACACTCGTCAGTCACAGCTTTGCATGTTTTCGGATGCTTTTTAGCAGCGCATGCGGGAGTTTGAAGAATGCCTTCTAGCTGGCATTGTGATGAAAGCTGTCTGTCCCACTGAGGATGAAGAATTTATTATTTGTGTCTGAAAGTTGATGCCGTTCCAAAAATCTATCAGCATTCAGAGTGGCTGCAGCTCACTGTACTAGAGTACTGTAAAAGCCCCAGAGTTTGCCATATCTTTTTTGCTCTCTGCATTCATATCAGCTTGGCTCCGGCTGACAGGCATGGATTTGTTATTAACCCCTGTCACAGTGTGGTCAAAAGCTTCTGCCTCTTGTCGGTTTCTTAATTTATTTAATAGCCTGTTGCAGAAAGACTCCCCAGTAGAGCCAGTGTACATTTGGGCTTTAATGTTGACATTTTCTGTTGGTGTATTAAATTCACTTTTTGATTTTCCGAATCCGAGAAGCTTTTATTTTTAATTAAATGGTGAGAAAAATGGCAGCAATTGTAAATAATGTTTTTCTTTAGGGGTGGGTAATATTTTCCACAGTATGCCAGCACATAAGGATTAATGCACCGAGTTGGAACTAGAGATTTTTTGATATTTTTCTGCATCAGGTGCATTTGAATAAACACACCCTCAGGTTTCTATGACAAATGCAACAGACCTGATGCTATATTAGGGCGTGTGTATCTATCATCTGCAATATATCATTGTTTTAATGTTGTGGGTGCTTACATTTTCAGGTATGTTAGTTACTTTGTAGCCTGACTACGTCAGACTTCATACTTCTGCTCAATTTCAGTTCGCTTCTGTACTCAGTCTGAGTTAGCAAACCATCTCCCAGGTTTCGGGCTGGCTGAATGCCATGACGTAGACGCTAAACGCCGAGATTAAGATTGTAGATTAGGTTAGGGAAATCGAAAACGATAGCGGACATGGAGACACGGGATGCGATTCACTCTGTTGTGGAGAATATTCACGGCATTTGCCAACTGAAGCCCAAACAAGAAGAGTGTTTTGTTTCACATTTTGAATGGAGGTGATGTTGTAGCCATACTCAGCGAAAACTTCAGAGAAACTGGGGAGGCCAATGTCCAGCAAGGCAATAATTGTGATTGTGTCCCCCTTGCTCTCATGCAGGATCAGGTTAAGGAGGCAGTGAAACTTGCTCAATGGTTTTGTTTTCACAGCATACCTGTGTTTACTACAGAAGTTCGAGGCAGCTGAGCCAGCGTATAACACACATCATAACCAAACGTTATGTGATTGGCTTACGGGTACACCAATGATTTTAAACTTCAGATAAGCGCCCCCCCCCCCCCCCCCATGAGGAAGTAAACGCCTGTCAATTATGCCCTTCCAGACTCTACAATGCAAAGCGAAGTAGCAGAGTTTGGCTATTGCCTAACCAACAGGGGCAGGTTTATGCAGGAAGCACAGCTTTCCAAATGTAAACATCTGAAATTAATAATGATGATTAATAATATTTTTCTTCACAAACTGTGTATTGTATATTTTCTGTTTTCAATTTTCTTTGTTTTCAATACTTTTTTTCAGTTTTTGGTCACTTGGAGAATCTGTTCACTTTGAAAAGCTGTTATTTTCTCTCTGAATGCTCCACTCTGATTTATTTTTTATATGCCCAACAGGTCTTGCTGTAAGTTTTATTTTTCTCACTTTCCATTACTACGTGACAATTTAACAGATGCTGCCCTTCTGAAACATAGTTCAGCCCGTTAGGAAACCACTGATAGCTCAATCTGCAGAGTTAAGCACTCTGTGTAAAACATGCCATCAGGTCTGTTTTGTAAAAAGAGATGAATCTTTTTTTTTTTTTGAGAGAGAGAGAGTTAAACAATGAAATAGTGAAATGAGAAGTAGAGTAAAAGAGAAGTAGTTTGGCCTTGGGGGTGTAGAAAGCAATTTCCCTGTTAAGGGCTTGAAATCAGACCAAGAGCTCTGCGAGTCTCATAACCAAGCTGCATGATAAATAAGCTGGCTGCTTATGAACAGTATTTGTTTTTCTTTTAAACCTTGCACGTGAATTCTGTCCCGACAGAATGGTGTTTTCGTGTTTTTTGTCTTGTGAGTCGCAGTGTTTTGGTACGTTGTCATCGCGTCTACCTGTCTGTAAGCGCGCATACAGTCGATGTCGGCAGAACTGCATTTTTACAGTTAAGCTCTGTGCACGCGGAACAGCTGCAGGATCTCGGTCTGCTACGGAGGCCTACACCATCACCGACCCCCACTACTGCATCTCGCCTACAGCGGAGGCACCACAAGCAGTGTGAGAGGAAGCAGAAGAGGGGTAAGCGCGGAGGTATCCGGGCTAGGCTAACGGCTAACCCACACAAGCCATCTATCCCCACCATCGTACTGGCTAATGTACGCTCGTTGGACAATAACTGGACTACATTCGATTACTACGTTCAACTCAGAGGACTTTAAGAGACTGTTGTATTTTTGAATTCACGGAAACATGGCTCAGCAACAGCTTTCCAGACGGCACTATTCAGCTCGACCAGCTGACGTGCTATCGAGCGGACAGAGCTCTCGTCGCAGGAGGAAAAACCCGTGGCGGCAGGGCTTTGTGTTTACATCAATGACTCGTGGTGCCGCGATGCTGTTGTGATCTGCAAACACTGCTCACCCGTGGTGGAGTTTATGATTATTAAGTGCCGGCCATTCTATCTGCCGAGGGAATATACTGCTATACTGCTCATTTCGGTTTACATTCCCCCCGATCAACAGCAACAGGAACGATGCACTTAATGAACTGTACCAGCACATCAGTGAGCAGGAGACAGCACACCTGGTGCTTTTCTCATCAAAGCTGGGGACTTCAACCATGCTGACTTAAAGAGTGTGTTTCAAAAAATACACCAACACATTAACTTTCCAACACGAGGTAATAACATTTTGGACTTTGTTTACACCACACAGAGAGGAGCTTACAAAGCCCTCCCCCTCCCCCACCTCGGAGCCTCAGATCACATCACTGTCATGCTAATGCCTGCATACAGACCGCTCATTAAAGTCGGCAAACCAGTTCACAAACAGATTAAAGTGTGGCCAAGAAAGATCATCAGAGGTTCTTCAAGACTGCTTCAACACAACTGACTGGGACATGTTAAGCAGGCTGCCACATGCAATAACACCACTGACCTCCAGGAGTACTCAGAGACTGTCACTGCCTACATCAACAAGTGTATTGATCAGAATCAGAATGAGCTTTATTGCCAGGTATGTTCACACATACGAGGAATTTGTTTTCGTGACAGAGCTCCGCAGTGCAACATAACAGCGACAGAACAAAAAAACACAATAAGGAATAAAAAATACAAAAAAATACAAATAGGTGGGTAAGGATTGACAATATACAAATTGACAATGTATGGCAGGTATATTAAAAAGAGCATTTATGTATGTACATGTATATTATGTGGAAAAATTGTAACTGTACGCTAAGTATGTGTGTTTGGATAAATAAGTGTATGTCTATATAAATATAAATATAAGTAGTATAGTGTGTTCCATGTATGTACATGTATATTATGTGCATGTACATACATGGAATATACATGTACATATGATGATGTAACAGTCACAAAAACCGTCATTGTCCGGGCCAATCAGAAGCCGTGGATGACAGAGGAGGTCTACAGACTCCTGAAGATGTGGAACGCTGCCTTCAGAGCTGGAGATAAGGTGGGCCTGAGAACAGCCAGGGCCAACCTGTCCCGTGACATCAGAGAGGCTAAGAGACAGCACTCCAGGAGGATAGCCCATCAATTCAGTGACAGCAGAGACACTAGGAACCTATGGCAGGGGATACAGACCATTACGGACTACAAGCCCCCACCACGGACCTGTGACAGCAACATCTCTCTGCTGAACGAGCTGAACACCTTCTTCGCTCACTTTGAGCAACATCACAGCACCACTGCACAGAAGACTCCACCTCTTCCCATTGACCAGGTAATGATGCTGACCCAAGACAGTGTGAGGAGATCCTTCAGCAGGATCAATGAACGCTAAGCTCCGGGTCCTGACAACATCCTTGGGCGTGTACTGAAAGACTGTGCAGCAGAACTCACTGATGTCTTCACAGACATTTTCAACATCACTGAGTCAGGCTGTTGTTCCCACATGTTTCAAAACTACCACAATCATTCCAGTTCCGAAGAAGCCATCTCCATCCTGCTTCAATGACTACCGTCCTGTTGCACTTACTCCCATCCTCATGAAGTGCTTTGAACGGCTAGTCATGCACCACATCAAGTCTGCCCCCCCCCCCTCCCTGGACCCCCTTCCAGTTTGCATATCGGTCCAACCGGTCAACCGATGATGCCATCTCCACTGCCGTCCACTTAGCACACACATCTGGACAAAAAGGGCTCATATGTCAGAATTCTGTTCATAGACGTCAGTTCAGCATTCAACACAATCATCCCTCAACAGCTCATTTACAAACTGGTCCAGCTGGGACTTAACACTTCGCTGTGCAACTGGCTGTTGGACTTTCTGACTGGAAGACCTCAGACAGTACAGGTCGGCAGCAACACATCCAGCACCATCACACTGAACACCCGGGCCCCCCCAAGGATGTGTGCTGAGCCCCCTCCTCTTCACTTTCCTTACTGCACACCATCACACAACTCCAACCTCTTCATTAAGTTTGAGACAAACTACAGGAGCGAGGTGAGCCGCCTGGCCGGGTGGTGCAGGACAACAATCTCTCTCTGAACGTGGAGAAGATGAAGCAGATTGTTGTTGACTTCAGGAGAGAGCACACTCAGCACGTTCCTCTGACCATCAACATTGCGACTGTGGAGAGAGTGAGCAGCACCAAGTTCCTGGGTGTGCACATCACAGAGGACCTTTCCTGGACTGAAGAAACAGCAGCACAAGCCAAGAAATCACAACAGCGTCTCTACTTCCTCCGCAAACCATCATGTACACCTTCTACAGAGGCACCATCGAGAGCATCCTGACGAGCTGCATTACTGTGTGGTATGGCTCCTGCAACGCGTTCTGCCAAAAGACTCTGCAACACATAGTGAGAGCAGCTGAGAAGATCATTGGTGTCTCTCTCCACACCCTCCAGTACATTTACGGAACCCGTCTCACTCGCAAAGCCCTTTGCATCTCAGGTGATCCTGTCACACACACCCGTCACACAGCTTCTTCAGTGTGCTGCCATCAGGGAGGGGACTGCGGAGTCTCCAGGCCAGAACAAGCAGACTGAAGGACAGCTTCATCCACCAGGCTGTCAGGAAGCTGAACTCCCTCCCGAACTTGCCCCCCCTCCCCTCTTCTGCCCCAGGCACCACTGCACTATGAACAACCCCCCCCCCCCCCCCCAGATTTTATTTATTTTATTTATTAGGATCCCCATTAGCTGATGCAACAAAATGCATCCGCTACTCTTCCTGGGGTCCACACACAACATATAACACGAATAAAAAACACACTACATAATCAATACACAAATGAACATATTACCAACATACACAACCAATGCTCAATCATCCACTGAAACAACAAACTCTCATAAAATACATATATACATACATACACACATATATGTACATATACACTAACACATACACATATACATACACACAAACACATACAATGTACTCTATCTACTAATATAAGCTAACATAAAAAATGCCTTTATTTGTTTTTTAAAACCAATATTATTTTGAGTTTTACCAATATGACCGGGAAGAGAGTTCCATTCAACCATAGCTCTATACAACACTGTACGTTGTTTTGAGTTTGTTCTGGATTTTGGAATAATATATTTACCAATGACGGCATGCCTCGTGGGATAGGTATGTACATTAGAACTCAGAGTAAGTTGCCTATACAGACAGTCAGGAGTCTTCCATACATTAATTTTATTTATAAAGCCAAGAAGTGATGCTTTTAACCTCCCATCAACCGTTAACCAGAAGAGTTTGCCGTGCATTTTGTTAACATTAGCCCTTATTGTACAACAAAGGGCTAAACGAGCAGCTCTATTCTGAACCCTCTGTAGTTTCCCTAAATTCTTCTTTGTAGTTCCTGACCAAACCACAGAGCAATAATCTAAGTGTGATAACACTAGGGTCTGCAAAACATGTTTAGTTAAATATGGATTTAAAAACGAATAACACCTTTTAACTACAGATATATTTCTCCCCATCTTTTTCACCACTTCTTCTATATGTCTTGACCACGACAAAGTACAGTCTAAGGTTACCCCAAGAAGCTTTACTTCATGTACCTGCTCAACAGCAACATTATTTAGTGCTAAATCCAACATGGGCCTTGTTTTTAATGAACATTTAGTTCCAAATAAAATACTTTTAGTCTTAGCTAAATTTAAAACAAGTTTATTATCAGTAACCCAATTAAATACCATCTGCAACTCATTGTTGAGAGCTGCAGTAATATTTTCTAAAGCTGGTGCAGGCATATAAAGCGTTACATCATCCGCATACATAGACACAGAAGCTCTTTTACAGACCAGTGGGAGATCATTCGTAAAGATAGAAAAAAAGCAATGGTCCTAATGAAGACCCTTGTGGAATCCCACATGCTACAGACCTCACCTCAGAGAAGCTTCCATTGAAATACACCTTCTTTGTTCTATCTGTCAAGTAGCTCTCTACCCATGCTAATGCAGATGGTGTAAAACCATAACATTTGAGTTTCCCTAATAACAAACTATGGTCGATTATGTCAAAAGCAGCACTAAAATCTAATAATACTGCTCCGACAATATTTTGGTGATCAATATAATGTAACCAATCATCTGTCATTTGTGCAAGAGCTGTACAAGTTGAATGTCCTTCTCTATAAGCATGCTGGTATTTGCTTAACAATTCATTCATAGTGTAATAACTTTGTATCTGGTTAAATACAATTTTTTCTAAAAGTTTACTTATAACAGGTAACAAACTAATTGGTCGACTATTAGAGCCAGAAAAAACAGCACAAGCATTTTTCGCTAAGGGGATTACCTTTGCTTCTTTCCACACTTGTGGGCACACTTTCCTCTCAAGACTCAAATTAAAAATATAGTGTATGGGAGTGGCAATATGGTCTGCTACCATCCTCAATAGCTTTCCATCCAGGTTGTCCGTACCGGGTGGCTTGTCATTATTAATAGACAATAATAGTTGTTTTACTTCTTCTCTTGTCACTTCTCGAAATTTAAATGAACAATTCTTATCATTCATTATTTCTTCTGATATACATAAATAAGTTGACTCACAGTATGATGTTGGCATTTTCTGCCTTAATTTACAAACTTTATCAATGAAGTAATCATTAAAATAATTTGCAATGTCTACAGGTTTAGTTATAAACGATCCTTCCACTTCAATCCATGATGGGATCAAATTACTCTTCCTACCCATGATATTATTTAAGGTGCTCCAGAGCTTTTCCCCATCATATTTTATACAATTAATTGTATAAATATAATTGATTCATAGTACAGTTTCTTCTTCTTTCTATTCAGGTTGGTAACATAATTCCTCAATTTACAATATATTTGCCAATCATATAATAATCCAGACTTCTTTGCCACTTCTCTTGCATTTTCTCTTTGACCCATGTATCCTTTTAATTCCTCATCAACCCAAGGAGCCCCAGTAGCTCTAACAGTCAGCCTCCTAACAGGTGCATGCTTATCCATAACTGGGGCCAACAATTTCATGCATACATTAAGTGCAGTATCTGGGTCTTTCTGTTGAATGACATCAGACCAACAGATATTTCCAACATCTTCCACATATAAATCACAGTCAAAACCCTTGTACATTCTTTTATATACAATTTTCGGCCCCGCCTTTGGAACTTTAGTTTTCCTGGATAAGCCCACCAAATTATGATCACTAAAGCCGATCGAAATTGAAACGGCTTTAGAACAGAGATCAGCTACATTAGTATAAATATGATCTATACATGTGGATGATATAAGTCCTGTCTTATTAACAAATTCCCTGGTTGGCTGATTAATAACCTGAACCAGATTACAGGCCCCAGTTATAGTAAGAATTTTCTTTTTCAGCGAACATTTTGATGCAAGAAAATCAATGTTAAGGTCTCCCAGGACATAAATTTCCCTATTTTCATCACATGCTCGCTCAAACATTTCTCCCAAATCGTCAAGATACTGATTGCCAGACCCTGGTGGCCTATAACAGCATCCCATCAACATAGGCTTTAAATGGGGTAGGTGAACTTGTAACCATAACATTTCGACATCACATGACATTAGATCTTCTCTGATTTTAACTGGAATGTGGCTCTGAATGTACATGGCAACTCCTCCCCCATAAACATCCCTATCCCTTCTATAAATACTATATTCCTGTATTTCTACTGCAGCATCATCAAACGTATTGTCTAAATGAGTTTCAGAAATAGCTAAAATATTAATATTATGAGATGTTAACATGTTACTTATGTCTGGAATTTTATTTCTTAAACTACAAATATTTATATGAGCTATTTTTAGGCCTTTCTTGGGAAATGACATTAATAGTGTCTAAAAATTAACACACGTTCAATAGAAATGTATGTAGTCCTATAGTCCATGTGAGTACTCACTCAAACCCACATTCTTAGCTGATCTTTCCATTTGGACCTGTCATCCTCTGGAAGGGAGAATGAACAACAAGTCTGTCATAGCGAATTTAGGCAATGTTTCCCTTTGCTCGTTCAGCCTTCATGACCGGAACTAATTCCCTTCACTGTAACCTTACGGCTTCAGAATAGTCGTCATTAAAGTAAATGTTCGTACCTCTCAGTTTGTTTACCTTGGTCATCACAGCTGCCTTGTCTTTCCATCTTAAAAACGTGACAATTGTCGATCGGTGTCGGTTTCCTGCTGTTGTAGGATCACCCATACGACGGGCCCGTTCCACTTCGATCCGTTCTTCATTCATTTCTAACTTTTCGGCAATTATGCGGCGGACTTTGTTCTCGGTTTCTTCCTCACTCTTGCGTTGCGATTCAGGAATTCCATCAATAATAATGTTGTTCCTTTTTGACCTCGCCTCAAGATTGTCGATTTTCCCATCCAGTAATGGCGTCAATTCGCACACTTTGTTTATATCCCCACGTGCTTCTCGGCACATTATCTCCTCGGTGTTCTTCTCTTGATTATCCACCTGCGCTTGTGTGTAATCCAAACTCCGTTTGTATTCTGTAACGTCTTTTACAAGATCATCAACTCGCTTGTTTGTTGTTTCCATAAAGAGTTGTAAAAACGTTTTAAAGTTTTTTTCCTGAAGATCCATCATGTCCTTAAAAAAGATTTTCTGTGTTTCTAACATTTCTGTTAGAACATTCACAGTAACATACTCCTCCTCAACAGCAGACTCTTTCTGAGACTTCTTAGGAGCCATGTCAGGCTCACTCACTGCTCTGATCTGCAGTTCAACCCACATCCCCAGGTCCTTCCACCCCCCCACACACATATTTGATGACATGCACCAGTCACTTTGTGCATCATTGGTCTGCTCACTACCTCATTCAGCATGGAACTGACGTCATTCCACTACCTCATCAGTCAGTTAAACAAAATAACTGCTCTTGAACCCTTTGTCACTTTAATCAGACTAAATAAGCTTTATTTAATTTTTTTTGCACTAAAAATCTTTTATCTGCACTGTTGTTCACTTCATTGATTTGCACTCTATCTGCCATGTGCCTTGCGCTGCTTTATTTAACTTTTAATTTTTAATTTTATGTCTTTTTTTACATTCCCTTATTGTATAGTTGTATCTACATTTTATATTTGATCTACATTTTTAGGCTCTACCGTTAATGTTATCTGTATGCACTGGGGGTCTGAGAGTAATACAATTTCGATTCTCTGTATGCATGTAATGTACTTGTGAAAGAATTGACAATAAAGCAGACTTGACTTGAAAATGAACGTTAAGCCAGGGTTTAGGAACAGTGTGAAACTTCATCTTTAGAATTGCCAGTATTTATTGACCATTTGTGCTCCCATACCACACATCATGTTGTTATGCATTGAAAAATACATCACAGAGCAAAGAGGACACTGAGAATGTACTGACAGACAAGACAGAGCTGGTTACTTTTGGTATGAAATGAAGTCTTAACTTTCAAATATTGTCTGTCTTAAAAATAAAAAAAATATTCAAACTATGAATACCTTTTTTTTGGCTCTTTAATGTGTCATTACAGATCACTGTAGCGCCTCAGTTCTAGCCCCCACACTGTAAAAAAAAAAAAAAAAAGTTGCATCAACTTAAAAAAATAAGGCAACTTATCGCTAGCGCTTTTTTGAGTAAACTTAACAAACGGGGACTAAAGTCCACCCAACTTAAAATAATAACTTAATATCACAACTTAAGTCACAACATAAATAGTCATGTTAACCTAAAACATATCAGAACAAAATATTTTTTGTTTACTGAACACAAGGCCTATTATCTATACGCATACACAATTTTAAAGTGAAAAAAAGTGACATGACATTCAGCCAAGTATGGAGACTTATACTAAAGATCCCAACTAAACTAAACACTGTCCACCACAATGGTGACTTCAAATGAATCAAGTATCAAAATTTAAACCTCTGTTAATTCTCAATAAGAGCTTATCTAGATGTCTCACAGAAATAAAAAAAAGTCACAGAACCTTGTAAGAAGGATCTGTGAACGTCTATATCGGACGTACAGAAGACATAAAAAACATTTTAAAAAAAAGACGTCATAAAAAAATTCTGTCTCCTCAGTGGACGTCTTTTCAATGTCTGCAAAGACATAAAAAGACGTCCACTGGACGTAACTTTGCCCAGTGGATTAGATTGTTGTTAAAATATGCAATATAGTAATTTTCACGTAATAGTTCCTTTAAAAACAAACAAATATGTTAAATACATGTGACTTCATGCCACAAGACTGCTAACGTATGAAGATATAATTAACACTGGATTTATTTAACATGCATTATGTACCATGTGTTGAGTTCAGTGAAAAATGCATTGAGTAAAGAAATTAATATACAAGACTTGGTATGTCCTTGTGCTTTTGACACAAACTTTCAATAATAAAAATAGTTATTTGACCCATGGTATGGTCTTTTATTTATTTAGACTATTGGAACAATATAAAGTTGTGGCCTAGTGGTTAGAGAGTTTGACTCCTAACCCTAGGATTGTGGGTTTGAAACTCGGGCTTGCAATACAACGACTGAGGTGCCCTTGAGCAAGCCACTGAACCACCAACTGCTCCTGGCTGCCGCAGCATAAATGATGGTGTGTGTGTGTGTGCACGCAGTGTTAGGGAGTAACTAGTTACATGTAACGGCGTTACGTAATTTAATTACAAAATTATTGTAACTGTAATTAGTTACAGTTACTACGAAAAAATGAGTAATTAAATTACAGTTACTTATGAAATTTTTTACGATTACAAAGGGGATTACATTTCAATATTTGCACACATCCACATACAGATTTAACTGATTTCTTTCCCAAATTGCACTGACTATTCTGAGACATACCGCCCTAATAATTTCCGGGATGCGGAAATACAGTCTGGTTCGTAGAATCCAGTCATAAAAACGGAATGCCTAACGCGGACGGAATATGCCACATTTTGGATGACTAAATCAAAAGTAGGTCAGTACACTTGAATCAAAACATGACATGGACTAGTGTCTGTGAATATTAAGCCCCAAAAATGCAATATATGACTCCTGCACGTTCTGCATGTCTGTGGAAATCAGGCGCGGACTGGACACCGGGAGAACCGGGACAATTCCCGATGGCCTGGCAGCCGATTTGCCCCACTATTTAATATCATTATTGTATAATTGCCTGCCGAATGTACTAAAGCGATCATTTGCGAATCCGCCATTTGATATTTAAATCTCTAATAAGTCATGAAGTGTTAGTCATGACTCGCGCGCTCTCCGCGCCTCCGCCAAACGGTTTGGATCAGACTCAGAGTAATCAATGCGAGAGAGAGAGAGAGAGAAAAGAGTGGACTGTGGAAGCGCACAGCTGGAGCAGAGAAGCAGAACTACTGTTCAGGGTTTCAGGTCAGTTTCATCTGTAAAGATGCTTTTTTGTCTTTGTTTTTTTATTTAATTAATCAAGCAGCAGCACGTTGCTCATCAGTCATCACTCAAAATACTATATAAAGGACATCATTATTATCTGTTGTAATGTTACAGTAGGAATTTAGCTGAAAAAAAATCAGATTTTTTTTTATAGGTTTAGGGGGAGCTACGACAGACAACAACACAACCCTTACTAGAGCTGAAACAACGAATCGATTTAATCGATTAAAATCGATTATTAAAATAGTTGTCAACTAATTTTTAGTCATCGATTCGTTGCTAAATAACTTTTATTTGCCGTAAGCGGCTCATTTCGTGCATATTTAAAATCTGCGGTGACCAAAGTGTGGCAGTAATGAGCCACCGGAGGTTTTACTCAGCCAGTACAACAGGAGAAGTAGCGAATAGCCAATAGCTGGCCTTGTTTTATGTCACGTGCTTCCCGAACAGCGTCTCTGCAGCCATAGACATCATATGATGTCTATGTCTGCAGCATTCAGCGTGATGTGGGAGTACTTTACATTGAGCCTTTAAAAAAGAAGAGTAACCTGTAAACTCTGCACTACTAAACTGTTTAAGGGGACGTTCACATATCGCGTCTTTTGCGCGCTCAAGTTCGTTATTTCCAACACCGCACCGCATCGAGTTAAAAACATTTCAACTTTTCAGAATGCAGCAACCGCACCGCGGGTCATGTGACAAGAACTAACCAATCAGCTTCATCCTTTCCCGTAACAACGTTAAAAGCTCAGTCAAGATGAAAGGAACAGCTGATCATAGTTGTATATGGATTTCCATTTTGAAATAAATTTAGTAGCAGAGCTACTGCAAGCGATTTTTTGAGCTGCAAATCCATTTATCCTTTGCTGAAATTTCCGCGTCTTCAAGGAGAGAGCACGTCATGGTTGCTTAGCAAAGGCAGACGCCTCAGGGGCGCTTCTGCACAAGCGCTTTGGAAAGAAGGAGAAAGCGGTGCGCCTAGCGTTTTCCACGCGTTTTTAGGCGCGATTTGTGAACTAAGACTTTCATTTGTGCAGATTCTCCAGTACAATGTTGTTTGCAAATGTTTAGTCGTAAAAGCTGATAACATTGCTTTTTAACAGTTAACATTTAACGCTTTACAAACATGTTCTGTGATCAGTTTGTCGTTTACCAGTTCAAAATTCAGTCGTGCAGCCTAATTATGACTGAATGAGAGAGGTAAATGTAGATATTTGAAATGCACTTTTTTTCTAAGTATTATTCACTGCTCTTTTTCACACAGCAGGTTTTTTGTGTGTGTCCATTTTTTTTTTCTGGACAACCTTCTGATGGATTTTACTTTAAATTGTGAGTTCCATTCAGGTTTCATGCCATTGGCACTTTTTTTGAAGGATTGTTTACAATTTCACAGCAAAAGCTATAAAGCTTTTTCCCAGTATATAATAAAATACAATGCACTGCAATTTTATTCTGTTTTATCCTTATTCTTCGTGAAAATATGTTCTGAAAGATTCCTTAAGCTTTGTTCGGGATGTTAAACTACTTTAGGAGCTCTAAGGACTGCCATGGTGAAAACATTATTTGAAATCTACTTGTGAAATTTGCTAGAGTATGGGTCAGTGTTCTGATTGCAGAAGAGTTCGACAAAGGATTACTAACACAATAAAACAACTCCAGGTATATTTTTGATGAGGATATGACAGTGCAAAATGGTTAAAATCTCTTAAATCTATGCTGAATGATAAAGACCCTTTATTAATAATTTACTTGGGGAAAAAATGGAAAAAACTAAAATATAAGTACATAAACCGATTAATCGAGTAATCGTAAAAATAATCGACAAATTAATCGATTATCAAAATAATCGTTAGTTGCAGCCCTAACCCTTACGAAAATTAAAATTTTAATGTTTAACTATAAATCCAGAGAAAATGGTTACTATTGTTTAACTGTGGTAACCAAAAATGTAAAATTATTTTACAAATGTATTTATTTAAAAATAAATACAAATCCATTTGCAAAAAACAAAAACAAAACAAGGTTATTTTACTTTTATATAGGCTAATAAAAGCATGGTTAATTTTTGTAAGGGAAAAACATGACTCGTGTACAGTATTAGGATTTTTCTATAAAGATATTGTAGTATTGTAGAGTATTGTATTGTAAAGTATAGTTTTGTTCAATCTTGAGTATTAAAGTCACGAGAGAGATGGATAACAGGGCAAAATAAAGAGACTGAAGAGAAAAATAGAAGTGAAGGTGCAGTTCAGGAGAGAACTTTTAATTATTTTGCATGTCCCCAAATTAAAGATTTAAACCTTTTTTTATGTCAGGTCCATACAAAAAAATAGTTTTGTCCATGAATTTGTTTGTATGAGTTTGAATTTTCCAGTCTGAATTTTTTTCCCAGTCCGCCCCTCCTGTAAATTAATGGCAAAGACATGGTTTCATTTACCACACATAGGCCTACTGAAGCTCGCAGTGTTTTCAACCTCTGCCATCTCAATATAGGAGTACACGAGCACATAAACATAATTTCTAGAACTGCTCTGTGTCACTTCATGTGCATTTTACTTATTTTGAGAAAACTATCATCATATACAAAGAGACAGCAGTTTAAAAAAAAACACCAATGTTTCAGGAGTTTAGTACACAGAATATGTCACATGCTTATTAGATAACTGTATTTAAGTTCATGTATATGCTTTTATTTATTATTCTTTTATTTTCACAAATTTAGAAAAGTAATCAAAAAGTACTCAAAAGTAATTAGTTACATTACTTTAATAAAGTAATTGAAAAAGTGACACTACTATTACATTTTAAACAGGGTAACTTGTAATCTGTAACCTATTACATTTCCAAAGTAACCTTCCCAACACTGTCACGATGGGTGAAATGTAGAGCATGAATTCTGAGTATAAGTCTCCATACTTGGCTGAATGTCATGTCACTTTTTTCACTTTAAATTTGTGTATGCTTATAGATAATAGGCCTTGTGTTCAGTAAACAAAAAAATATTTTGTTCTGATATTTTTTAGGTTAACATGACTATTTATGTTGTGACAACTTGTGATATTAAGTTATTATTTTAATTTGGGTGGACTTTAATCCCCGTTTGTTAAGTTTACTCAAAAAAGCGCTTGCGATAAGTTGCCTTATTTTTTTAAGTTGATGCAACTTTTTTTTTTTTACAGTGCACTCTTCCCTGTATGACTATCCTGCATAGCTCTGGTCTGCAACACATTTGAAATGAGAACCCAGTCAATAGTGGCAGGTAATTGTGACATAGGTGTCTTGATGTCTTGACGTCCAACCGTCACATGTGAGGGCCACTCTGTCCGCTGACTGTAGGGACAGAGTAATGTTTTGCTTCACTTCAGTGTACAGTCTTGGGATAATCTCTTCGCTCATCCGTTTGCGACTAGGAATACAATAACGAGGCTCCAGCACATTCAACATGTAACGGAATCCGTCGTTTTCGACCACGCTGTATGGCCTTATGTCTTTGCAAATAAAAAATGCAATCGATTCAGTGATCTTTTGTGCACGAGGTGAATTTTGCTTGTGAATGCATCTGAAATCTTCGGTTGTGTGCTCTGCTGTGGGGGTGTTGTAACGTCTGGGTGATGTCTCATCAAATGGTTCCGCAGATTTGTAGTATTACTACAGCATTTCACCTCTGCATTACAAATCACGCAAACAGCTTTGTTCTTGTCTATTACACTATCGTTGTTGTCTTGCTTGCAAAATCTAAAATGCTTCCATACCTCTGACTTTTTATTTGAAGGTGGCATCAATGTCGACAAAGCACCTGAAACTGCATTTTAAGCACTGAATGAATCGTAGACCGTAAAAGAAAGGAATGAATGAAAGGTTCGCCTCTTGCTGCTTGGGAACATTGTGCAAGGCAAATAAGAGGGTGACATCTAGTGGAGAAGACTAGTAATTAGATTAAAGTTAATCTTACGTTCAATGTTCGGAAATAAATATCGATTCGTGGCCTTTGAGAATCGATTTTGAATCGACCACATTTTAAAAAACGATTAATCGAAAAATCGATTTTTTTACCCAGCCCTAACTTTTTCAATACATAAAAGCTGCCATTTCTGTTGCATATGAGAAACATCAAATGACAACTCGTTCGAACTGTGCAGGGCTTCGAGTGTAGAGCCTGGTTTATACTTGCTGTGTTTAGAGTGCTGTTTTTTCCTCCAAAAATCAGCATGATTACAAATGTGATATTGATTTTATACAACTGTTCAATAAACCAAAGTTAATATTAAGAGACTTAAGTTTTAGACACTATATCGCTTGTTTTTACTATATTTCGCCAACAAAACAATTCCAAACACAGTCACAGTGCTGTTTTGTGTCTCTGAGGCACATGAGGGTGTTTCAATCCTGAATGACTCATTTGTTAAATGATTCGGTTCAATCGCAATGACTCTCTTATTAACCGTGACTTGCTGCCACCCTCTGGCAGTTTTAAATTCACATTTAAAGTTTCAAATATTTCAAATATCAGTATTGAGAGTTTTATGTTTACAATATTAAAATATTATTTATGAATGTGTAACTGCAGGTTAAATGCCTTGATGTCCTGCATTAATCAGTGTGTTAATGCATGTAAATGCCACTTCAGATGTAGCTTCTGTGTTTCCTCTGCATTGCAAAGATGAATTTTGTTGATTGATACTTTCCTTTTCTTTGAAAACAGCCGAAATATCTTATTATAACTGACTGATTAAATATAAGAATTTGACACTTTTAGAAAAAAAATGGCTTAAAGGTAAAAATGACAATAAAAGGTCAACGCCAATTTAAACTTCTTGGAAAAGATTAATTTCTGTCACTGCTGTGAACTGACCACCACACAGAGTATGAAAAAAATAAATAAAAAATATAGGAGTCAGCTGTCCACTGTAGTCCTCAAGATATCAGCACAGTAGTACTGGGTCAAATTATTGTTATCGATAAAATCCCAGAAAATATAGAGAGATAATTTTTTGTCAATAATGCACACTCCTAGCTTCCAGCCGTTCCATGCAGTTGGCATACGCCATCCTAACCCTCGTCAAAGAAAAGCTTAACTTGTTTACAAAAGAAATCTCTCAGTGTTCTTTTCATTTTCTCTCTTCTTCAACCCTTTCTTTTTCTTGCGGTAGTTAGCGGAAAGCAGTGACTGAGTGATTGACAGCTAATATTAACCAATCTAAAATCTGCATTAAAGTTATCTTTCAATATATAATTTGTAGTTGTGATGCTCCTACATTTTTGGTTAGTGCTACTAAATTTTTGCTGGTGCTACTAGTGCTACCAAGTAAAAAAGTTAATTTCGAGCCCTGCTAGGGGTTTAAAAATATACCGTTACACTATATCACAATACAAAAATACAATAATATGTTAAGTGGATAGTAACAGTCTGTACTGTGTACAATTCACCCAAAATGAAAAATACAGTGTGATAGAAAATTCAAGTTTACAGAGTTTTATTGTCAGTACTACATTAAAATACTATATATAATGTTGAATATAATATATAATAATTCAATGGGGGAATATTTGTGGGTCCTGGTAATGCCAAATGTGTTCTGTTACCAGTAAAAAGTGTCCTGCACTATTTTAAATATATCTAGTCAGTGACAGAGTGCAAGCATATTCATCTAAAATAATTCAGTATTTTCAGCTTCAGAATCAAGAATATTTTTATTCTGGCATCACATTTGTCCTGTGCATGAGTTAGTAGCACAAAGTCCAAGCCTATCTCCAATGTAATACCAAATTTAACATTTTAATCAACAGTACATTTTCTGTTAACCTTTTACCATATGTCTTGGATATATTATATTGCACGGGTGCTGGTCCTATAATTAGAATATAATCAAAAAGTTGATTTATTTCATTAATACCATTCAAAAGTGAAACTTGTATATTACATTCATTCATTACACACAGACTGATATATTTCAAATGTTTATTTCTTTTAATTTTGATGATTATAACTGACAACTTAGGAAAATCCCAAATTCAGTATGTCAGACAATTAGAATATAAATTAAGACCAATACAAAGAAAGGTTTTTTTAAAATCTTGGCCAACTGAAAAAGTATGAACATGAAAAGTATGAGCATGTACAGCACTCAATACTTAGTTGGGGCTCCTTTTGCCTGAATTACTGCAGCAATGCGTGCGGTGTGGCATGGAGTCGATCATTCTGTGGCACTGCTCAGGTGTTATGAGAGCCCAGGTATCTCTGATAGTGGCCTTCAGCTCTTCTGCATTCTTGGATCTGGCATATCACATCTTCCTCTTCACAATACCCCAAAGATTTTCTATGGGGTTAAGGTCAGGCGAGTTTGCTGGCCAATTCAGAACAGGGATAACATGGTCCTTAAACCAGGTACTGGAAGCTTTGGCACTGTGCAGGTACCAAGTGCTGTTGGAAAATGAAATCTGCATCTCCATAAAGTTGGTCAGCAGCAGGAAGCATGAAGTGCTCTAAAACTTCCTGGTATACGGCTTCGTTGACCTTGGACCTCAAAAAACACAGTGGACCAACATCAGCAGATGACATGGCACCACAAACCATCACTGACTGTGGAAGTTTTACACTGGACCTCAAGCAACGTGGATTGTGTGCCTCTCCTCTCTTCCTCCAGACTCTGGGACCCTGATATCCAAAGGAAATGCAAAATTTACTTTCATCAGAGAACATAACTTTGGACCACTCAGCAGCAGTCCCCAGTCCTTTTTGAAGCGAGACTCTTCTGATGCTGTCTGTTGTTCAAGAGTGGGTTGACCCAAAGAATGTGACAGCTGAAACCCATGTCTTGCATACGTCTGTGCGTAGTGGTTCTTGAAGCACTGACTCCAGCTGCAGTCCACTCTTTGTGAATCTCCACCACATTTTTGAATGGGTTTTGTTTCACAATCCTCTCCAGGGTGCGGTTATCCCTATTGCTTGTACACTTTTTTTCTACCAAATCTTTTCCTTCCCTTCGCCTCTCTATTGATGGAGAGACACACAGATTGGACACAGAGCTCTGTGAACAGCGAGCCTCTTTTTCAATTACCTTTTGTGTCTTGCCCTCCTTGTGCAAGGTGTCAATGGTCATCTTTTGGACAACTATCAAGTCAGCAGTCTTCCCCATGATTGTGTAGCCTACAGAACTAGACTGAGAGACAATTTAAAGGCTTTTCAGGTGTTTTGAGTTAATTAGCTGATTAGAGTGTGGCACCAGGTGTCTTCAATATTGAACCTTTTCACAATATTCAAATTTTCTGAGATACTGAATTTAGGATTTTTTTATTTAAAAGAAATAAACATTTGAAATATATCAGTCTGTGCGTAATGAATAAATATAATATACAAGTTTAACTTTTTGAATGGAATTAGTGAAATAAATCAACTTTTTGATGATATTCTAATTATATGACCAGCACCTGTATTGTGAGTTCATATGTAGCGTGATATGTATCAAATCGTAACATGAGGGTATTGTTACACCCTTAATAATTACAGAGGTCTATTTATTTTCTGTTGTAACTAAACTAGAATTTTATTTTATTATTACTGTAATTTTTTTAATATGTGGTAGTTATTTTTTCACAGATGCTGTGAATTGAGCTTAACTTGAATTTAACCTGGAATATACCTTTTTAAGGCAATCAGGAAATGGCCATTTCTAATTGACAGTGATTTCAAAATAGGATTATAGTAGTCCAGCGGTTACTGAATGACAGAAGATGAAATGACCCTTGGTACGGTCGCGTTCACATCTGTTGACATACACTGGTGTTGACATAGCTCTTTGACATCCAACTGTCATTGGATATTACTGATCTCTTTCTTTCTCACTCACAAACACTCAGGCAAACCTCAATGAGTTTTCTTGGGCTGCAGGAAGAGGGTTGAAAAGTAGAGCATGTGAGAGGTTTTGATAAGAGACACCCCAGTGCTGTTATTGCTGCTCTTCTGCACTCGACTCTCTGTATCAACTCTTCCATAAGCACACTACAGTAATACACGTTGGATTTGTTTGCGTGTCCAGTTCACACACAAGAAAGTACACGCACACATCTATATTTACATACATCAGATATGTGTATTATTTATTCAACTTAGTAGGGTTATAAAGGTCATCAATTGAAGCCTGTTTAATTGTGTATGCATTTTGCATTTGAACATTTTGTAATTCTGGCAGAACTGCTTTTGCTATAAATGTCCTCAACAATATTGTCTGAATTGGCAAAACATAATAGTTCAGATACACTGTGCATTAAACAGACCGTTAATAAACAACAATATTAAGTGTGTTGCCTATAAATTGTCCATTCTGTTTAAATCTGATAAAGTACATTAAATAATTTGTAATGTTTGCTAACCAGCCAAATCACTGTGAATTTATTATGAATTTTCAATATGTATATCCCCATAATACAGACTAAAGAAAGACCCAGCATAAAACTGACATGTTGAATTTAAAGTCATTATATGCTGAGTCCTGAACGTTTAATCGTTAATATATATCTTTAATATTTAATAGACACAGGCATGTTCAGAGTGAGGAAAAAGGTAGAAATGCTTAGCTTCCAAATCCATCTTCCAGTTCAAAATCATTATAGTAATTTTTTTTTTTTGGCCTGTAGATCGAGTGTAATGACAGCTTGAGTAATAATAAAGTAGCTCATCCTGATAGGTTTTATGTCTTGGTATTATTTAGGATGTGACTACTTGCTTTAATCAGATGTGGACTTTCTCTGGGAAAGCCCACCCATCCAAATGTGTTTCTGCTTTCTTCATGGTAATATCAATGCCAGAGGTGTCAATTTCATTCAGATTTTCTGATATTTTTCTCAGAAATTGTTAATATTCAGTGGGCAGTTAGCTAAAATACAGCTTGTCCTGACATAAGCACCACTTTCCCAGTGAATGACTTCATCCACATTTGTCAAATGGCTGTTCTCACAGCTTTGTCAGTCTGGCTCCAGACAAAATATTATTCCAGCCATCAAATCCATTCCTTGTCATCATCTATCATCTGTCCCTGCTGCTATTAAAAATCAGCCCAGCGCCAGTGCTACAAATTGGTTGCAAATGCCAGTGTTTCTTTGAAGCCAGTCCAAGGGCTTTGGGCTGCTTTGATCGCTTTCTTTAGGAAAGAGGAGGTGAGATGTGAACATAATTACTATTCAAGTAGATACAAATCTACTATTGACCTTACTGTGAACTTATTCAATGCATCACTCCATTTGAACATCAGCAAGGATAAGATATGTTCATTTCAGCTTTAAAGATGTTTGGACCAATAAGACAAGGTTTTGAGTCATGAGTTTGGAAACGGTGTTCTGAAAATGTGTGCTGCCTTAGCATGTGCTACCAGCTGCTCAAACAGTCACATTTTGAGTTAAAGCCCCAAGCCCTAAACGTAACCTTACAGCCATGTGAATAATGTCACTCTCAAAGTACCAAGATCACATACATTACAAGTGATATGAAAAATTATGAAAACACATATGCAAATATTTAAAGTTATATTTAAACCAAAAATAAATATGGTTATTATTGAATTTAAAATCACAACTCTTATCTTTTGAGAACATTTCTTTAGAATTATTGCACTTTCCCCTATATATATAACATTTTCTAATATTAATTCCAATAATTTAAAAGTGTTTTTTCTTTTAAAACAATATTGCAGTACAGAGGTTGGTGTATGCGCATTTATTCAGCAACCACAACTGCAAACTTTTTTTTTTTTCTGATTGGGAAATGTAAACTGTAGACATGTGAAAACCCCATACATAAATGCATGTGGAAGCTTGTAGTGCAGATGAAAAAAAAAAACTATTACACCCTATTATCCTTAATTACTCGTTATCGTTATCACCAATAAAATACGATTAACCATGCAGCCCATTCAGTGTGTATGTGTATAATATTTATATATATTTCATGCTTGCTGTCAGTTTATCACTCAATTATAGGTGTCCACTATAGATTTAAAAAGAGTTAATGAGATAAACCAGTCATAATTTTTTTGGTGTCATTGGCAGATAACTTGGTTTTCTCTTTAATTACCAGAAATGCAGTCTAGCTAACCTGCTAATTTGTTTTGGAAATAAAGCCATAATCGGCACCAGGTGTTTTTTCGATCTCATGAAAGTTGAGTCTGGATGAAATCTACTGTCCATATCAGAGGTAGGCAACGTCGGTCCTGGAGTGCTGATGTCCTGCAGAGTTTAGCTCCAACCCTGAAAAAAGCCTCATCTGCCTGTAGCCCTAGTAATTCTAAAGATCTTGATTAGCTCGTTCAGGAGTGTTTGATTAGGGTTGGAGCTAAACTCTAGGACAGCGGCACTCCAGGACCAATGTTGCCTACCCCTGGTCTATGTGTACTTTCATATCTTTGAATCTTTTGGTCAGCATTTATTTATATCATATGTGACTGCAGAGTGACCAGAAGGAATGTTTTAGTCATGCACATATTGGACTTATTGTCTATTAAATGTTTTGTCTAATTCTTTATTTTTTTGTTTTCTTCACAGATATTACTGACAGAAATGAACTGAAGACATTTTTTGAAACCAACTGCTCACAGATTTATTTTATCTTCTATGAAAATTTCATTACACTGGAAAGTAACTTAAAGCAAAAAGGTAAGACATGTATGTCTGCTTTCTGGAGTTTATTAAATGAAATATATATTATCTGCAGTACATATATACATACAAGGAATTAATTCTTGAAATATTTTTTCTTTAGTTTACAGATAAACAAGGGGGAAACAATATATGCTGCGCTTATACAGTTATGCATTATTAATAAGACAATAAGTGTTTAAAGTTGATTCTGCTGGTACAGTTGCATCTCAATAAATAATAATGTTGTGGAAAAGTTTTTTTTGTGAAACTTGTGTATTAAATAGATTCAGTACACACAGACTGAAGTAGTTGAAGTCTTTGGTTCTTTTAATTGTGATGATTTTGGCTCACATTTAACAAAAACCCACCAATTCACAATCAACAAATGAGAATATGGTGACGTTCCAATCAGCTTAATCAACTCAAAACACCTGCAAAGGTTTCATGAGTCTTCAAAATGGTCTCCAAGTTTAGTTCCGTAGGCTACACAATCATGGGGAAGACTGCTGATCTGACAGTCCAGAAGACAATCATTGACACCCTTCACAAGGAGGGTTAGCCACAAACATTCATTGCCAAAGAAGATGGCTGTTCACAGAGTGCTGTATCCAAGCATGTTAACTGAAAGTTGAGTGGAAGGAAAAAGTGTGGAAGAAAAGGATGCACAACCAACAGAGAGAACCAAACCCTTATGAGGATTGTCAAGCAAAAACGATTCAAGAATTTGAGTGAACTTCACAAGGAATGGACTGAGGCTGGGATCAAGGCATCAGGAGCCACCACACACAGACATGTCAAGGAATTTGGCTTCAGTTGTTGTATTCCTGTTGTTAAGCCACTCCTAAACCACAGACAACATCAGAGCTGTCTTACCTGGGCTAAGGAGAAGATGAACTGGACTGTTGCCCGGTGATCCAAAGTCCTCTTTTCAGATGAGAGCAAGTTCTAAATTTTTTATAGTCGAGCAACTGAAAAGGTCAGCAGTTTGTAAGTGTTTTGCCTCGTTTTCTCATTAGACTACAGCGCGGTCATCATTGTTAGGAAACTTTGTTTCATTAACTTCATTTTACCATGGTTAATACGTGCTGAAATGGCGTTTGTTCTCGCGTTTGCCTATCCCGGTACTCCCTAGTTTCGGTTTGATAAATATTGAGGTGTGGCCAGCTGACTTCAATAACAGATATTCAGGCAGTGAGTGTAAAGACCATCGACCTGCGCGACTCCACTGAGCAAGGTCACCGACAAGGCACTTGAGAATTGCTTTTATCCCTTTTATTTTCTTTTGTATAGCTTGTTCTCAAATACTTATTTAGGTCACTTGTACTCACTATGTGCTTTCAGATCTCTATACTATTACTACGAACACTTGGAGAGTACACACTGTACGTCAAAGGCAGGCCTATCCCAAAAATCTACGGCCTGTCCCTCTGACCTTTTCAAATGTTCCACTAATGTGGCTTGTATGGGAGGTTTAAAGAAAAAAAAAAACACACCTTAAAGACAAAACACACCTTAAAGATTCTGAGGCAGATGAGACTAAAATGTAATTCTTTGGCCTCAACACCAAACGATATGTCTGGCAGAAATCCAATCCAGCTCACCATCCAAATTACAGCATTCCTCCAGTAAAGCATGGAGGTGGTTATGTTCTGTTATAGGGTGCTTCTCTGCAGCAGTTTCTCTGGGACTGGAACTCTGGTCAGGATAGAAGGAAAAAATGGACAGGTCAAAATACCATCAAATTCTTGAGGAAAATCTGCTGCCCTTTGCCAGATAGTTGTCAATGGGAAATAGGTTTAACTTCCAACATGACAATGACCCAAAGTACACAGCGAAACTGAGCACACAGAGGTTGAAGGAGAAAAAGCTGAATGTCTTGCATGGCCTGTCAGAGCCCAGACTGAAACCCCACTGCAAATCTGTGGAATGACTTGAAGACTGCAGTCCACAAACGCTCACCATCAAATTGAACTGAACGTGATCAGTTCTGCAAAGAAGAGTGGGCAAATATTGCAAAGTCTAGATGTGCAAAGTTAGTAGAGACAAATTCCAACAGACTGAAGGCTGTAATTAAAGCAAAAGGTGGTTCAACAAAATACTTGGTGTTATATCTTTCACTTGGATTTTTTAAGTTGCACTGAATAAATCCAGCTGGATAAAACACAATCTTTGTCAGTCTTCATTTCAGGCTGCAAAGCAACAAAATGTGATTCTTTTCTATACCCACTCCTAGATAACAGCATTTCATTCCAGTTCACATTTGATCTCTATTATAAATTACATTTGTAGCACACCTCACATCTAGTAATCTAAATCATTTAATGCATCACTAATGTAGGTCATTCCAAATCAGTCACATATTATAAAATATTAAGTTTCATGCTACATTTATAATGTAGCTTGCTTAGAAAGATAGCTGACAAAGGTTTTGGAAAAAGGCTTTTTGAATAATAACCTGATTCAAGCCTACAGTTCCTCAGCTTGATGTAACAGCCCTGCCTTGCTGTTGCCTGCATGCCCCACCTCATGTGAAGTTAATGAGGCTTTTGTTTCTGTTGAGTCACATCAGTGACCAAAGAGGTTTTCCTGCACTGTGTTCAGTGAAGGTCATCTGTCCTTCATGCTAAAGCACAAGTTTGTTTTTGTCAAACTCACACCTTTTCATTTCTCCGCATATCAAGACAATGATTTTATGATTCAGCTGAGCAGTTTTTAACTGAGTAACTTAAAGACCAGGAATTAAAATGCTGGAACACAGAATTGCAGGGCTGGGATGCATCAGTGCACTGCAGAGCATAAGATGGAGTATCATTCTGAAGGAAACCTGTGATCCTGCATAGAGCAAACTCCTATACCTAAGCATTAAGCATGAACAGACAACTTGCCTGCAGACATTAATGATGTGAGGATTATCACAGACAGTTTGTCATTGAGCCAAAAATATTATGCATGATAAGTTAAGTATAAACATATATATATATATATATATTTTATAGAAAGTTATAGAACATTTACTTTGCACCCACTGCAGTATTTGTCGCCCAAAAACAGCAAAAACTTACTTGATTTTGCAGTCTGAATTGATAATGATGCAAAGCTAATGCAGTGTGAAAATGCATATTGTTATTGAGTTATACTTGTGGGTTACACGCAAAACTATACAATGTGAACTATGCCCAATTCTAAGAAAGTTGGGTTTCACTGGCCAATTTAATTGTATTTTGTAAATATGATATATTTTTTTCTTTTTGATTTTGACAGTTGATTATGATGTTTAATCATTTGGGATGCAAATTTGTAAAGTTTTGCAAGAAAAATATTTTCCCCAATCTCGCTCGATACAAGACATCAGCTGCTCATTTATCAATCCACTGTCATCATTGTCTGAGTTTTCTTTCCATGACGGGCCATACATTTTCAATAGGAGTCAGTCACATTCACGTGTGTCTACAAAACTACGCTGTTGTAGCACATGCAGATTGAGATCGGGCATTGTCTTGATCTTATAGCCATGGACTTTCCACACAAGACGTTATCTTGATGACAGTACATATCTCTGGACAATCCCATTATGTGCCTCCACCTCAATGATACTTTCACACATATTCCAGTCACCCACGCTGTTTGCACTGATAACCCCCCATACCATGACAGACATTTGTTTTTGCACTTGATGCTGATGTCTGGATGCTGGATGCTCCCTTTTGTCTTTGCCATTGAAAATGTTATGTTTGCTATTTTCCCCAAACAAGTTGAAATCTGTTCACAGCACACATTTCCACTGTCTTTTGGACAATCTGAGATAAATTCAGACCCAGAGAACTTGCAGGCATCTCTGCCTAGATTTGATGTATAGATGATGTATAGCGTGACTAGAGATTGAATTTGCATTTCTTGATGCAGCGGCAGACTGTGTTAAGCGACAATGGTTTACCAAAGTACTCCTGAGCCCATGTGGCTATATTTACCACCGGAGCATTTCAAAATTATACCGGTTTTCCAGTTTATGACGTTTTTTTTTCTTGCATAATCAGGTGTACAATGCATTTTGCTCGCTGCTTGTTGATATTCCAAGACGTACTTGCGGCTAAGGTGCTGGAGCAAATTGCTCGTGTTGCCGCCTTTGGCGACAATTTTAGCCCGACAGCACTTGCATAAATTGGATATTATATATGCAAGCACGGACCGCAGCACGGACTCATTGTGCTTTCACACAGGACGTGTTTGCAGACTGCTACTGATCCGCGTCTGTTTAGTCCACAAACACAACATTTGTTCATTGTTTTGATTTCATATCATGTAAAAAAATAAATATATATATATATATATATATATATATATATATATATATATATTTTTTTTTTATTCAGCATTGTAAGTCTTTTATCACAGAACAGTAACAATCTTTCATATAGACATTAGTTTAAACTCAATAAATATAAACAATGCATTATTCATGCATTTTACTTCTAGGTTTGTATAATAAGCTGCTCAAGCAAGCGGCAAAACATTTAACCCTCTGACCCTCTTCGTTTGGGAGTCACACTTACCTTCTTCGCGGTCAAAACTGTCCGAAGCCTTGAAATGTTACTTTTTTTTTCTTCAGGAAAACCAATGTAATATATTTTTGTTCAATGGTATTTTTTGATTATTATTAGGGGTGTAACGGTACGTGTATTCGTACCGGACCGTTTCGGTACAGGGCTTTCGGTACGGTGCACGTGTGTACCGAATGACCGAATGCAATATTTTGTTTGCGGAACATATACATTTTCGTGTTTCCAAACGAACATATTAAGTGGCGGATTTGGAAGTCTCCGCGTTCAGCGCAAATCCCGCCCTGCAGCTGATTCTAAGGCCGGTGACACACTGGGTGCGTGGCGTGAGCGTGGCGTTTCTGCTGTTTGTCAGTTGCGTGACACCTGCTTCGCGTTTTCTGTGTCTTTACACACCAGGATCGTGCCTGATGCAGCGCTGGCGCGCTGCTGCTGCTGTAGGTGACATAGAGGGAGACCGCCGAGGCCCCGACAGACCAGGATCTTGTCTTCACTACAACAATATCTATATTTCATGTTGAGCATAAATATAAAGCCTACTGATAAAGGACACCGTCGACGGCAAAATAGACTTAGACAGGTGCAATATGCCAGTGTGTCACCGGCCTAAGGTTTTCAAAAGGCATCACGCGAGTGTGAACATCACTACAACTAGGAAAAAAACGATTGTAATTCAAACGCAGCTCCCTTCCACATTTAAACAGACCTTTGTTCTTAATTCCGATCGGTCCAACGCAATAACGAAATCTGAGCAGGTCTCAAAACTGAAACTGTTCATGCTGCACTTTACACTTATATAGTGTAAAAGTTATATATATTTTTTTAAATATGAGCAGGCCTACAAGCTGGGATTGGTAATGCTGCACTGTAATCATAGTTATTTATTTAGATTTTTCATTATATTTTATTATATGATATTGGTTTGAGACAGAGTATTTTAGTGGATAACTTTGCAGCAGTATTTATATATATATATTAGGGCTGGTAAGCTATTACATTTTTTATATAATTAATTACATGTGGTTATTAATTAATCGAATTAATCGCACATCTAATTTGGAGAAATTACTTCCAAAAGATAAAGTAATTGTTGTGTAAAGCATCAAACAGGCATTACAAAAATTAGGTTCAGCAAGAAATATTTTGTTTGATAAAATGTATTACATATAGCCTACCCTAAATGAGTAAATGATGACAGAATTGTCATTTTTGGTTGGGTGAACTATAACTTTAATAATTTATTTTCTTAATATTATTATTATTACTATGAAAATATGAAATTATTTAAAGAAATGATGCTCTAAATAATAAACGAAAACTGCCAGTAGGTGGTAAATGTTTCATGAGTCATTGATGAGTCATTTATTCATCCATTTGATTCGTTCAAATGGCTGATTCATTCAGGAGTGAAGTAAACGGTTCTTCACGAATGGTTCATTCATTGAAGTGGGTCATCACCATCAGACCGATTGGTGTGTAACATCAAAGAACTGCAAGAGCTTTAGAGAGCAGAGAGAAACCCCCTTTTGCCTTCAAAACTGCCTTAATTCTTTGTGGCAGGTTCAACAAGGTGTTGGAAACATTACTCAGAGATTTTGGTCCATATTGACATGATAGCATAATGCAGTTGCTGCAGATTTAACAGCTGCACATCCATCATGTGAATCTCCCGTTCCACCACATCCCAAAGGTTTTTGATTAGAAAGTATAGTTTTTCCATAAACATAGGACATACCGAACTGTACCAAAAACCGTGACTCTAAAACCGTGAAACAAACCGAACCGTGAAAAACTTGAACCGTGCCACCCCTAATATATATATATGAAAATTGTAGATTCACACTGAAGGCATCAAAACTATGAATTAACACATGTGGAATTATATATGGAATTATATACATAACAAAAAAGTGTGAAACAACTGAAAATGTCATATTGTAGGTTCTTCAAAGTAGCCACCTTTTGCTTTGATTACTGCTTTGCACACTCTTGGCATTCTCTTGATGAGCTTCAACAGGTAGTCACCTGAAATGGTCTTCCAACAGTCTTGAAGGAGTTCCCCGAGAGATGCTTAGCACTTGTTGGCCCTTTTGCCTTCTGTCTGCGGTCCAGCTCACCCCTAAACCATCTCGATTGGGTTCAGGTCCGGGTGACTGTGGAGGCCAGGTCATCTGGCGCAGCACCCCATCACTCTCCTTCTTGGTCAAATAGCCCTTGATGCCTTCAGTGTGACTCTACAATTTTCAGTCATGAAAATAAAGAAAACTCTTTGAATGAGAAGGTGTGTCCAAACTTTTGGTCTGTACTGTGTATATATATATATGTATACACACACACACACACACACACACACGGTGCCCTCCATAAGTATTGGAACAATAAAGACAAAAGTTTTCTGTTTGCTGCGGAGTCAAGAAATCTGTAAATATGATTAAAAGATGAAAATGAGACAAAACTACAGAATGTCACATTTTATTATTGTGTGATTCAACACAAAGATGTTTTACCAGCTAAGAAGAACAGCACTTTCAGAGTTTCATCTCCCATCTAATGTGAGCAGAAGTACAGGGGTACCCTTCTCGCTCACCTCAGAGACTCAGCTCTCACATGACCTATCATATTTCTTGGATTCTGAGATATGTTTGACTCCAAGCCGTTTTTTTCATGAATGACTTTTGGGACCTCACCTTGTCTGTATAACAAAGTTGTTTACTGTTAGCTGCTCTCACAGCAGCAAAAAAAATTGCTAGTCAACCATTGGAATGCTCCTCACACAATGGACAGACATACCTGGATTGTGTATTTGTTGGACATTATCTCGATGGAACTCTCAAATTCTCGTATACATGGATCTAATATGAAAACTGTACAATTTGGCATTCAGCTTTTGATGTTGTGTCAGCATTTCTAAAATCTTTGTAAAACAATATTTTATTGTTATCAATTTTAATATTATTTTTATGTATTTATTTTATAATTTTTTTAAAGTCTACCAGGGTTGGGGTGGGTTCTAAATTTGCACAGTTACTATTTGTTTTATATTATTATTTCCAGAAGAAAATTCAATAAACGGTTGTGGAAGTCGTGGGAAGTCGTGGCCTAATGGTTAGAGAATCGGACTCCCAATCGAAAGGTTGTGAGTTCGAGTCCCGGGCCGGCAGTAATTGTGGGTGGGGGGAGTGCATGTACAGTTCTCTCTCCACCTTCAATAGCATGACTTAGGTGCCCTTGAGCAAGGCATCGAACCCCCAACTGCTCCCTGGGCGCTGCAGCATAAATGGCTGCCCACTGCTCCGGGTGTGTGCTCACAGTGTGTGTGTGTGTGTGTTCACTGCTCTGTGTGTGTGCACTTTGGATGGGTTAAACGCAGAGCACAAATTCCGAGTATGGGTCACCATACTTGGCTGAATGTCACTTCACTTTTTTTTTTTTTTTTTTTGAAAAAAAAAAAAGAACTTTGAACTGATTCTGCACATGGTGCTTTATGAGGGCTTCTTGCTGACTGCTTAGCCTCGAACAAATGTCTTCTGACTGTAACAGTTCTTACAGTACTTTCTGGAGGTGATGATAGGCTGGATCTCTGCCATTCTGACTATTCTTTGATCCATTTTAACAGTAGTTGCTTGTTTTCTTTCATGTGATTTTTGTTTTTGTTGCCATTTTAAAGAATTTGAGTTGACATCATTTTAACTGAACATTTCCCTTCTTCAGTCAACTTTTCAATCAAATTACGTTTATCCTCTGAACAATGTTTGGAATGGCCAAATTTTACTTTACAATTTAGAAGTAAATGTCAATGTGTGAAATATTTATTCCTTCCTTTCATCCTTCCGGGAAAGTTGTGGCCTAGTGGTTAGAGAGTTTGACTCCTAACCCTAGGGTTGTGGGTTCAAATCTCGGGCAGGCAATAACATGACTTAGGTGTCCTTGAGCAAGGCACCGAACCCCCGACTGCTCCCCGGGTGCCGCAGCATAAAATGCTCTGGGTGTGTGTTCACGGTTTGTGTGTTCACTGCTGTGTGTGTACACTTTGGATGGGTTAAATGCAGAGCACGAATTCTGAGTATGGGTCACCATACTTGGCTGATTGTCACTTTCACTTCCCTCTTTAATAAAGGATAATTCATGAAAACGTTTGTTTGTTTTTTTTCACAGAATAAATGAAAGCTGTAATTAAACTCCACAATTGTATTACTTTTAACACACCCCTTTCAATGTATTAGTCAGTTACTCCGAAAAAACAACATACATGTCGTACCAGTTTGGGCTGTTGTTTTTCTATTACACCACTACATCCACAAGTAAAATTTTGCAATGCAGAAATATTTCCACTGCTAATAACAGTGGTTCATTAGGTTACTGATGTTGTACTGTTATTTTTTGAACACAACTGTAATTTACTTGTTAGTCTTGAATGTGTAATACTTGTTGTGGATGCACTATTCCCATAGCATCACGCTAAAAAACACAGGCAACTTAAGCACAAAGAATTCTGTTACAACAGTCTTCTCATTCTAATGTTATGTTTATGACAGCTTGGCACTCCAACTCATGCACTTAACCCTTGTCCAGAATTTACCGGCTTTCCATGTTTTCACTGTTATATGGTAGGAGGCCATGAAGATTTAGTGAAAATGATCAAAAATGAAGTGTAACCAAGAAAAATGTAACGCAGCAAGATTATAAATTATATATATATATATATATATATATATATATATGAGATTGTGGTGACTTTATGTATTCTAGACTTTCAAAGCCATAGTTTCACTTGAATTATCCAGCCTGTATGGCATGCTGATCCAACGCTAAGCAGTGAAAACTCAAAGTCCTGCCCAAAATGATGCCTTAAAAAGTAATATATATATACAGTACCTTTTGAAGTCACAGAATCATAATTTTCATGATCGTTCATCACCGTCACTTTCGAGTATAAAAGTACTCCTGCTCATTCCTGATTCATTGAAGATTATTAAATATTGACAACATATTCCAGCTTTCTACTGTAGCAACAGATACAGTAATCACAGCAAAAGCACAAGCCTGAGCTAATAAACTATAATAAAGGGTGAAATGTAAAATGACACAATAATTATTTCTATTGCTTTTCTTACAGGGAACAAATCTCAACGGGAGGAGCTGGACTCCATCCTCTTTATTTTTGAAGTAAGACTTTTCTACTTGTAGTCATTAGTGTTTTGTGTTGTTTGTTGCTGGCGAGTTGTTAAACAGTTGAACTGTAGGTATCTGTGGATCTTTTCATGTCTGCTTTAATTGCAGCTATGAGATGGTTTTGAGTTGAAAATGTTTTTATTTGTCCTGCTCTGCCCAGAGCAGGTTTTTCCACTCTCTCTCCTTTTCCTGGAGGTGCCGTCCTCCCTGTGTCTTTTTCTGCCTGGCTGAAAAGTAGACACCAGTTTGCAATACAAATAGGCAGGAAGGGCATTCTCTGGTTTAATTTGGTGACAGTTTTTTCTTTTTTAGGAAAAATGCTGCCTTGGTGTGAGAAGAGAGTTTGTGTTGAATAAATAGAAGTTGACTTGAAAGGTCACACTGGTGAAATGGTTCTTATATGTTTAATTAGAATTAATCTGAGTTTATTAATTATATTACGAGTGGAAAAAGCTGAAGCCTCAACACATTAAAAATGCCTACTTTTTAAGATATTAATCTCAGTTAATGTTTTTAATATTGGCTGTTATATATGCATTAATATTGCCTGTAGGCAACATTACATTATAGGGGTGTGCACAAATGGTCGAATGTTTTAATATTAAATCTGTTTTGATTATTTGAAAAATAAAAACACTATTCAAAATACTACATGTTCCTTCGCTGGCCGCAAATGCAGGCAATCCATGGTAAAGCTGAAGCACACAAGCTAATAGTCAGTTATAACTAAATGCACTGGGTGGCGCTGTGTAGTGTGTTAACAAGTCGATTGTAGGCTATTTGATCACAGAATGTTGTCATCTGCCTCGCAAAGTTTGGAATTATTTTGATCAAAATGATCTTACAAAATGAAAAACCTTTTGCTCAAATAAATCAGTGAAACCGAGTTCTCATAATATCACCACCACAATGAGAATCATATGAAATCCAAACAGCATTGGACTGAGGAAAGACAGCTGTCCATCACTGCATTCACGACTGCAAGTATGCACAGCTGAAGCCCAAGTGAGCTGAGAAGACCGCTGATCTGATCTGCAAGGAGAGTGTTTTAAGAACAGAAAACACAACGCTCTGTAAGAAACTTAGCACACCGTTATCTTTGTGTGTCTGGAACGTCTGTGTTAGCGCGCATTCTTATTAGTGGTTAAACGGATCATAGTTGATACGGTTTGGCATGCATGTGATCCACAAATTAATTGTAACAATTAACCATAATAGAGTATAAGTTTAGAATTTTTTTCATATTTACAAAAGCAAGCAAATTTAAACAATTCAATAGAGAAAAGGCGAAAAAGGGATTTCGATTCTTTACTTGGGTTGGGCGATGTCTACAAATTTGGCATCGGATGAAGTCTACTGTGAAACATCGCAATGGACGATGACATTGGCGGCGGTGAGCAAGGGGTGGGGTGTGTGTTCCCATATTGTGAATCCTTATAAAGGAAAACAACTAACGATTGCTCACGCTGTGTTTACACCGGATGCGAGCGGCAAGGTGCGACGTGACAAAATGCTGTAGAACCACTGATGTATAATATTGATTCATTATATATAGATCAGTCAATATAGCTCCGTATAACAGTGACTACTATGGAACACCAATGTTTAGTTTTAATTTAGCTTAAAAACGAAAATAAACCAAATAAAAAATAAAGTTCCAACAATTTTTTACAGATGTTACTGTTTTTGATAATGAACAAACATCATTCTAACTCAAGCTACTGTCAAATGTGCATTTCTAAGAGACAAAAAAAGTAATATTATAAATATTGTAGCCTGCACTGCAAACTGTGCTGAAGATTCACGTTATCAAATTCAGGCATGTTTCATGATTTGAAACTCACTTAGTAAAACATGCAGAAACTAAGAAATTTATCTTTCTATTAAAGGGTACATAACATACACAGTTTTGCCTAATCTCATATTAATCTTGAGTACCTATAGAGTAGTACTGCATCCTTCATATCTCCACAAACTCTTTAGTTTTATCATATTTATAAAAAAAAAATACAGCTTTCCAATTCTCTTCGGAAAAAGCCGACCTCCTGGAGGCGTGCTGTGAGCGGAGCTATAATACTGATGTTTCGTGTTGTTTACATTAACATATATTGACTTACGTGCTGATTTCCAACAAAAGACAAAAAATCTGATGCAATTGTGCTTACATGAATGGAGTCTTTTATTACAGGGACAGCTCCATGTTTTAATAGCAAACGCATTTCGGCGTTAAGAAAGACACATCGTTCTATGCAAATGAAACATTCCTCAAATTATTCCAGTAACATTTATTTTAACATAGTTTAGGTTATCAGTAAAATATAGACTATAAATTAAATTATCAAATGGTCAGTAATATGTTCACACGATATGTTGTGACGGTTAGACGAACCGGGTATCCCTCGCTAATCATCCACCCTACTTATCCCGTTGTGCCACTTGTACCACTTCTTGACATGGGTTTAATGACTTCTAAAAATTATGTAATACACTTTTAAGGTACTTTACAATCAGAATTGATTGGCAAGCAGTAGGGCTGCAACTAACGATTATTTTGATAATCGATTAATCTGTCGATTATTTTTACGATTAATCGATTAATCGGTTTATGTGCTTATATTTTAGTTTTTTCCATTTTTTCCCCAAGTAAATTATTAATAAATGGTCTTTATCCTTCAGCATAGATTTTTAAGAGATTTTAACCATTTTGCATTGTCATATCCTCATTAAAAATATACCTGGAGTTGTTTTATTGTGTTAGTAATCCTTTGTCGAACTCTTCTGCAATCAGAACACTGACCCATACTCTAGCAAATTTCACAAGGAGATATCAAATGTTTTCACCATGGCAGTCCTTAGAGCTCCTAAAGTAGTTTAACATCCCGGACAAAGCTTATTAAGGAATCTTTCAGAACATATTTTCACGAAGAATAAGGATAAAACAGAATAAAATTGCAGTGCATTGTATTTTATTATTTACTGGAAAACAGCTTTATAGCTTTTGCTGTGAAATTGTAAACAATCCTTCGAAAAAAGTGCCAATGGCATGAAACCTGAATGGAACTCACAATTTAAAGTAAAATCCATCAGAAGGTTGTCCAGAAAAAAAATTGGACACACACAAAAAACCTGCTGTGTGAAAAAGAGCAGTGAATACTTAGAAAAAAAGTGTATTTCAAATATCTTTAAACATTTATCCCTCTCATTCAGTCATAATTAGGCTGCACGACTGAATTTTGAACTGGTAAACGACAAACTGATCACAGAACATGTTTGTAAAGCTTTAAATGTTAACTGTTAAAAAGCAATGTTATCAGCTTTTACGACTAAACATTTGCAAACAACATTGTACTGGAGAATCTGCACAAATGAAAGTCTTAGGGGCCGTTCACATATCGTGCCTAAAAACGCGTGGAAAACGCTAGGCGCGCCACTTTCTCCTCCTTTCCAAAGCGCTCGTGCAGTTGCGCCCCTGAGGCATCTGCCTTTGATAAGCAACCATGACGTGCTCTCTCCTTGAAGACGCGGAAATTTCAGCAAAGGATAAATGGATTTGCAGCTCAAAAAATCGCTTGCAGTAGCTCTGCTACTAAATTTATTTCGAAATGGAAATCCATATACAACTATGATCAGCTGTTCCTTTCATCTTGACTGAGCTTTTAACGTTGTTACGGGAAAGGATGAAGCTGATTGGTTAGTTCTTGTCACATGACCCGCGGTGCGCTTGCTGCAATCTGAAAAGTTGAAATGTTTTAACTCGATGCGGTGTTGGAAATAACGAACTTGACCGCGCAAAAGACGCGATATGTGAACGTCCCCTTAAACAGTTCCGTAGTGCAGAGTTTACAGGTTACTCTTCTTTTTTGAAGGCTCAAAGTAATACTCCCACATCCGGTGGCTCATTACTGCCACACTTTGGTCACCGCAGATTTGAAATATGCACGAAATGAGCCGCTTACGGCAAATAAAAGTTATTTAGCAACGAATCGATGACTAAATTAGTTGACAACTATTTTAATAATCGATTTTAATTGATTAAATCGATTCGTTGTTTCAGCTCTAGCAAGCAGCTGCAGTTACTTCTGTTTAATGCGGTATTGATTGCCATTGGTTAATGTTTTCAATAAAAAGCAACCTATCTACAATGAACATAGAGAGAGAGAGTTAGAGACAGAATGTGGTGGGGAAGCAACATAAAAAAGGGCAACAAGCTTCTCGTCAGAGAAACTTGAAGTTTTGCTGGACCTCGTCACCAGGTCAGAGATCACACCCCCATGGTCCACTATAACCTGCACGTTTATGGCCGCGTATCCCTTTCGCGATAAGTTGCTTACGCCTGATCAATCACTGATGAATTGGCGATAGGGATGAGTAGGGATGGGTATCGTTAAGGTTTTAACGGTATTACTACTCTTATCGATACTGCTTAATGGTCCGGTACTTTACCGGTATTCTTATCGGTACTTTGTGTTGTGTTACTTTGTGTTATGTTAGGCAGTCGAAAACTTTGCATTTCTCTGTCTGCACATAGTGCACTTTTGAAAGATGCTTTGACAGATTGCTTGTGTTTCCGCCCTTACATGCAACAATTTTGTTGCACTTATGACAACCAGCGTTGTCTGCATCAACTCTAGTGAAGTATAACCACACTTTGGATCTCGCAGATCTCACAGACAAGCGTCTTAATATAATCGCAAATTAGAAATGTTTGGTAAGATAAAATGTGCACGATAACATTATTAAGCAAATCTCTTCGCCATCGTCACTCTTTATTATTAAGCGGGAGTTTTCATACTGTTATGTCTGTGCGTGCGCGCATGAGAGATCTCGCAGATTTCACAGACAAACGTCTTAATATGATCGCACATTAGAAATGTTTGGTGAGATAAAATGTTCCCGATAACATTATTAAGCAAAAATACATAGTACATAAATTTTTTCCCCTCCAGTACCGAAAGCAGAACCGATACCGTCAGATCTTACTGATACTACGGTCTTTCATAATTTAGCCCTGGGGCCATTTTAATACTGGGTTTCGGTACCCATCCCTAGGGATGAGTGTGCCATCCACCAGGATGTAATTCCCAGCATGGTGCAGAAGGGCGTTGGTGACAGTGTGGACACACCTCCACACCGAGGTCTTGATTAGGCCGTAGCCCTCTCCCACTACCTCAATGAAGCTCTCTGTAGCAAAAAAAAAAAAAAAAAGCATAGCGCTGCAAGCAGCTGGACTTCAGAGCTTAAAGCAAAATTCTGCCGCGTTTGCCTGGCAAGCGCATGTCTGAGAAGGTCCAGCAGCTCCATAATGAGCTGTCTTGGGAGGCGAATTTTTTTAAATATAGCCACGTCAGGCAAAATGTCAAAATGGCTTAAGTTTTGCCTAATAAAAAAATTGACATGGACTAAACGGCTCCGCGTCCGGCTCCGTCTTTGATTCAATCAAGGACACGTTGGATTGCTGCCATAGTTTGTCGCTTACTGGACACCACCATGCTTATCCATTTATAGATCTTAGCCATTTAGAGCCAAATTGTTTGCCAGATTTTAATTATCAAATGTGATTGCCAATTTGCTTTAATTACATTACGAAATAGCCTAAGCTAATTACCACCATATTAGTTCTGATACCACATAAAGCCAACTTCATAAATAGGCCTGTATCCATTGCGAACATATTTTATTATGAGTCTTAAAATGTCCATAACATAAAATCATTGTTGAGCCTCAACATATCATAGTTTGACTTGTACTGCGCTGCATGCGCTGATTTCTAAAGACTGCTGCACAGTGGCGGTGACTAGCTTCTTGAGCTCAAACAACACTAAGAGAGAGCTTACGAATGGTCCAGACCAACCTTACGAAAGTGTGACTTACAGAAGATATACTTAGAGTACGAACGTGTCGGGAATCTTGCCACAACGTTAAGAGAGAGGTTAAGGAATAGGCTAAGAACTACTTAGCGATAAGAACGTTTTGGGGAACCGGGCCCTGGTTTCTACAGCTTTCACTTAGGAGCCAAAATCTGCCTTTAAACTTAAAGGAAATAAAGAATTGAAATTTATTGTGATAATAATCTACTATATCAACTGATATATAAAAAAAATCACTATAATTTTGGCCATATTGCCCAGCCCTACATCAGTTCTTCCATGGTAATGACATTTGTTATAAGGAATATTCAAATTTAAATATTCAGTTGAAAAATCCACTAGAAAGATTATATTGGCATCACTGACATCCTTATTTCATTACTGTGATTTGGGACAGGCACATTCTAATTACACATATTATTTGGGATGGATAGTTAACGTAAACGCGGGCTGGTGTGATGGTGAAAAAAAAGGTCCACCTACTTCAGAGTCTAAGCAAATTGTGCATTTAACTCTTTCCTCCTACATGAAGGTGTTTTTTAAAAATACTAGTTGTACCAGTCATGCTGATTTTAGATGGAAATGTTCTGATGATTCCCGAGCTCATGCTTTAACTATAATTGCTAAATCTGGAAAAAAAATAAAAATAAATAAAAATAATTAAAATAAACAAACATAAACCTAACCTGAAAAATAACACACACACACACACACACACACACACACACACACACACATATAACATGACCTATTTAGATAAAAATAAATATGACCTGTGTATAATATGACCTATATAGATAAAAACAGAAATGGCGGCTACTAAAAATAGAGCTATGAAATATTTAATCATGGCTGTCTTATGAAGATTTTTTTCTTGACAGCAAATGAGAATAATGGGCTTTGTGCTCATTGAACATCTCATTAGTTTTTCACGTTGACATCGGCGTGCTGCGGCTGTGTGGCGAAGCGCCTGCGTATAGCAACAGCAGGAGAGGAACCATTAGTAGACTCATGCTGTGGCATCACCACACTGCTGTTTTGTTGTGACCGCGCTGGAAGGTATTATGGCAAACGCCTCCATGTGGTGGGTGTCTGACCCCCTTTTTTATTGGTCGGCAGAGGAGAGATGATCGCTCAGGCTGCTGTCAGGCAGGGGGTGTGGGGGGCTGGTATTGTTCTCCTCCTCCTTTTCCTCCTCTGTGCTTCTCTTTGTGTCTGGCACCATCGAGACATCTACCACAGTTGTGGATTATGGCTGCATTCTCCTGTGTGTGAATATTTAGTGAATACACTTTCAAAGCATGCACACATGTTTGTGTCTTGTTAATATGTAATCTGAAGATCATGTTTGATGACACGGTGCCAGAGTTATTATCATTAACAGAAACTAAAACCATAAAACACATTTTTTGTTACCTGAAACTATATAAACATTAACTGAATTAAAATAAAACATATGTATAACATTTAACATTTTTTGTTGAACTTAGTCAATGTATTTTAACTTGCACAGAGCATGTTGGAAGATACTGGCATTAGCACAGCTATTGCTCTCTTAGTAAAGCAACAAGTAGCCACCTACAACCTAAACAAGTACTAAAACTGACAAATGTCAATAATTACTGAACATTAAATATTAACAGGTCTTTCCCTTTACTCAAAAAAACATAAAATAAAACTTGATTTCAACATTTATTCTCACGATCCAGCCCTATGCAAATCATGCTGGGAACAATCCACCACACAGTAAGGGGGCTTTTGGTGTACACCCGGGTTTGATTGATGTTAGAGTTCGGTACGTTTGGATGATGTGAACTTAGTCTTCCGAACTCAGGTGTGCACCTGGGAACCGTACCGAGTCCACTTAAAAGGGGTGGTCTGGGGTACGGTTCATTACATTACATTACATTTAGCTGACGCTTTTATCCAAAGCGACTTACAATTGCTATATATGTCAGAGGTCGCACGCCTCTGGAGCAACTAGGGGTTAAGTGTCTTGCTCAGGGACACTGGTGTCTCACAGTGGATTCGAACCCGGGTCTCTCACACCAAAGGCATGTGTCTTATCCACTGCGCCAACACCACCCCAGGTGAACTCTCAAGTGAACTCTGGTACGGTTCACTGCTGAAGTGAACGTAATCATACCAAATCGCTGAAGTGAATCGCTATTAATGACATTATTTGATAAAAATGTGTGTTTGTGTGTGTTTTACTGACTTTCCTGACAAGGGTGATTGACACGCTGCAAGCAGAGAGCAGTATGTCTCAGTTCTGTTCACTTCAGTGTTCATCAGAGCATTTGCAGTACATTCATAAGACAGACATAAGTGCCGTTATGTACTGAAGCCGCCTTTTCCTGTGTCATCATTACTACACAATGATGTAAACAGCTGCTTGCTTGATTACGCAAACAAACTGCGGTTCAGACCCAAATAATATGATGTGAACAGAGTCCAGCGGGGGCAGGGGGAAGTGGGAGCCAAGTGTGAAAGCACCCTAATGGCATTTTTCCATTGTATTGTACGGCTCAGCTCAGTTTGCATTTAAACTGCAGTTTAGTACCGCTTTAGAGTGGGCGGGATTATTGACATGTCTTTATAGTTGCGCCACCTCTACTGCCCCGGCCTCCTGAAAAAAATGTAATTTTGCGTCATCCCATCAAGCTCTCGCTGGACCTGCTCCTTGTTAATCAATGAGAGAAATGTCTGTACTTCCTTTACTGACCATGAAACCGGCCATTATTTTGTTGCTTAAAACCGCTAAACAGGGAAAATGATATTAACAAAAACTATAATAGTACATCAGGGACACTGAAATAACATTGCACAGCACATCATCTCGTTTTTGTTGTAGCACAAATATATGAATGCGCAAATAGCAGATTTAGAATATAGATAGCAGCCTAACCCAGGCATATACACAATGAAAGCATTTAAAAAACGATTGGCACAGTTGAGCAGCTTTATGCAAATGTGCAGCAATATGATCACTATTAATGTAGGCAGTAAAGCTCAATGTGATCTGCTGCCTGATACTAGTGCTGCACAATTAATCGAATTCTAATCGTAATGACAATTGTGGATGCCACAATTATGTAATCGTTCAAAGCGGCAATTAATCGTTTTAAAGTCCTGTTATTCTGTGTGCTTAAAAATGCATTTTTTCTTTCTAAATGTTATCTTAAGGGGTTTTCCATTGTTTTAATTTTAGTTTTACTAAAACATTATAATACCTTTAATATTTTACTTTTTTTTATAATTTAAAGAAACCAATCAGATGTATAGTTGACATTTGAGGCTTAATACTATTGAAAAGCACTAAAAGTTTTCCAGTTAGTGTGTTTTCAGCTTGTTTATTTTCATATAAATACATTAACATCATTCAATGTAAATTGTTATATTCATAATTAATAATCGCATTTACAATTTCAAGGGAATAATCAACAATTATGATTTTTGTCATAATCGTGCAGCCCTGCCTGATAATAGTGTGTCTACCAGTTGAGAAAACTACAGTAGCTTGGCTACCTCCAGAAATGTTAGTACGTCTATGCCAGCACACCTTTAACCAAAGTGCAAACCAAGAGATTTTGTTGGCAACTCTTTTGTTTTGTTTCTGTTGCTCTTTACTGTGGGTCACATACCCTTAGTCACACAAATCACAGCTCTATATTGAAAATATCTTTTGAATCTGAATTCAGTGTGGACAGACAAATAACTTAATGCTAACAACTTAATGCGTTGAGCCTGTATAGAGCATGTTTTTGCTGTTATTCCATATCAGGGCATGGCTGCATTTCATCTGGCTTTGTCATGCATTGCAGCGCTGCACAATAAACAGATCAACTTTCCTGCCTTTCTTCTGGACTCAATACAAGCACTACGGTCTGTAGTGAACTCGAGCATTCTTTTGTCTCTAGTGTGCACACTGATCCTGCACATGAAGCTCCTTGGATGATGAATGAGAGCACTGTTATCACCCTTGATAGTCATTAGCTTAAGGCAGTTCCTTTGGCATCCAGATGGGCACATAATGGCGGCTTCCTCTCCGCCTGCAGCTCACTGTGAGCTGCCCACAGACCCATCTCCCGCTCGCAGGTGCCACGCACACACAGACACACACACACTCACAAAGAGCCTCTTATGGTAGGAGGAAGATGGTTGGCACAAACAAGACACATTTGCATTTGCTCTTAAAGTGGTCCTGCCCAAATGTTTCTCTTAAGAGCCGAATGAAATCTGAGATCTTTGTCTAGATTCAGATTGGCACAAAGTGTAAGGTAATGAGAAAAGAAAGACTTCCGTGGAACACAGAAGGAGATATTAAGCATAATGTCCATGATACTCTATTTTATACAATAATAATAATGGGACAATGAATGATTGCATCAAATTCTAAGACAGTGGTCACCAACCTTTTTAAGCCCAAGATTGCTGACCTCTGCCTTTATGAATGTCAAGATCTACATATTGAAGAACTGATAGAAAAAGACATCCCAGATTGTACTTCCAATTTGTGGCCTTTTATTCGGGTATTTTAAATATGATTTTTCATGGCTGATTTAGATTTTGATCTTTTTGTTGCTGTTGTTGTTTTGTTTTGTATTTTGATTCTGTCTTTTCTATCTACAAGTAAATTGGCTGATTCTGATATTGGTTGTCAACTATTTATTTATTTATTGTTTACTTGCTCTCTGTTACTTTATCTGTGAAATTATGCTACATAAAACATCTACATGAAACAAAACCAGCAGACAAGCTAAATGAGAGGCAGATTCAGTCTTTGACAGCAGGTGGCGCTTATGCGTTTCCTTGGTTACCGCTTTAAATAAAGCAGTGCAGTGCCGAAAAATTACTTAAAAGGTGCACTAAGCAATATTTGAAAAACGCTTTTGACCACGATGTCAGACCAAGATCCAAAACACACTCACTGCCAATCAGCAGTAAGGCTGATATTTACTTCGGTCAATAACAAAAAAAAGACTGAACACTTGATGTGAAAAATAAAATAAACAGAAGGCGACGATGGGTATAATATCAATTAGCGTAAATCCTTCCTCCACAGACCAGACTGTCTCAGACATTTGTTTCTATTTTATATGGAACAGAGCGTAGCTGTTTACTTGTCTGTTTGATCAAAATGCACGCTTCCGTGTAGCTAGGCAACAGAGTGGCGATGTCAAGCATACACACTCTAATAGCACGGCTAAGAACGGTTGTCTAACCTTGCCAAGAATGGTTTGTAATCATGCCGCGCCGTACCAGGCTCACATGGAAATACGTTACCGTACCTGACAGTCCTTAGAACTGTTCCGCCCGATAGTGAAAAAAACAGCTAAATTCAAGTGTGAATGAAGAAAAAAAAAGATTAGTAGAATCTCAAAATTAAAAATTGAATGCCAACCAAACGAATATTCGAAAAATCTATTATTCTGATCCACCCCTTATCAGCAGTAACGGGCATGTCTAGTAATGATGGAGAAGAGAGTGCTCAGTGAGTGCACAGGATAGATATTAGCAGATTGACTATAGATAGCAAGAGATTAAAAAAAAGAGAAAATTTCGGAGGAACTAAACATTAGAAAGAGGGGTTATGATCAGGCGAGAGGTAGGACTGCATAAATAGTGGAGCAGCTCTCCAGTGGTGGAGAGAACTCAAGGAGCGGAAGGGAATCGGACGCCGAGGTTGCTTTGTTTTTTCTTGATCGATGAGTTACGTTGATTTTGCTTTGTTTCACAGAACTTTTCTGTGTTGGCGTTTGCTTGAATATGCTGCAGCTGTTGTTATCTTGTATTCTAATAAATAAGTAACATTTTAGATACCAGTTAAATTTTACAATTCTCAATTCTAGCCAATAGACTAACAAATAAAAAGTTCAAACATTATTAAAGAACGAATGAACCAATTACAAGCAATAGCACAAATAAAAAGAACAAAGATACAAATTAGGTTTGTATGTGTTCAGGTACAGAAATTAATCAAATGTAAAATAACTACTCTTCACTGTATAAATTGAATAAAGATGAATCATTGTTAAAGCTACAAATTAACATTTACATTAAGGACAATGACAGCAGCTGGTAAATTAGATGCAGTAACTTTGAGACAACTGTTTTTGAGGATACTCACCAATACGGGTAAATTGACATACTTTTGTATGTATTTGTCCTAGGGATGGGCAATATATCGCATGAGATTGTCACGCACATTTCGTCACTAAAGCTGCGCTAAAAGTCTGTCTAAGCTTGATGACATCACACTACAATGTCAAATCATCTGAACACAGTGTCAGTACATTTCGTCATAAACAGAACAAGCATCAGTTCACTGATGGGGATCGTGTCCAGTGTAGACAGCATCACTCTGTTTACTGCCAGGCGACCTACAAAAGTAAAGCTTGGCGATCTGAGCAACGAGCATTGCTGCAGGTTGCTTTTTGGCGGATGTGCTGTGCTTGTGCTGCCGAGGTTGTCTTCATTTCATCTGGTGAAACATCTCTTTCACTTGGCAGGAGAGTCTGAGAGCAGTAACAACTTCCCCTCCACTGATAACAGAAACACGCTCCGCCTTCACTTGAATCACTAAAGTAATTCAGTATGTTTGAAATGTTATGTTCATAACGTAGCCTATAAAAAAATAAAAATTCAAATAACAGGAGAGTTTCAAAGTGGCTTAGGCTATTGTGTGTAAACTTTTTTCCCTATATCACATGCCAAACTAATAACATTGTAAGCATTAAATCTTTAATTGCTGCTTTCTGCTGTGAAAATTTTGTTTGTGGTGAAAATAACAGTACATTTTCATCAGTTATTTTATCTAAACAGATGAATTTAACCTTCTGATCAAACCATAGCTAAATATTTTTAACGTGAATTTTTGTTGAATATGCAGTTATATTACAGGCTGTTGACATGAATTGTACTCGTGATGGAGGCTCTTGGAAAAACCACGACGATCAGACTCTTAAAAAGATCCTCTCCTCGCTCCAGTCAGAATCACTCCATCTCTGTGTCAGACTCGCGCGGGGAGGGTTGAGCCCTGAGTGGAGCGTCGGTGGATCTTAAATAGAAAACCAATTTTCCTTCAAACAAACCGATGTAAATTACACATTCGAGTAAATCAAGTTTTTTTTTTTTTTTTAACACGCAAAAAAAATAAATTAAGTTTGTAAGAGGAAAAAAAAAAATAAGTCATGTATTAGTTGCATTTTATTACATTTAGAAATAGTAACGACAGGCCTAATAATGTTATAATGTACCAACAGGATATTTTTAGTTCCCTTCACTTTACAACAAATCCTTTAAATTTAACAAATTTATCAGAACAAAATAAGAATTAAAAATATATAATTCTAATGGATAAATATAATTGCAGTATATAATAATATAGGCTTAGCTATAAACAAAAAAAAAAATAATAATTTAAAGCGAAACATAAGGTAAGGTTGGGCTTTCTCATTCTCTCACTCGGGAGAAATCCAAACGTTTCCATATACATGATGTTGCAATTTTTGGTCACACATAAGGCATAATTAAAAAATGCAAAGTGTTAGAAGTTTGAAGAATCAAGAATAATAACTGAGTTAATAATAATTATTGCTAAATGCTGGACCGTTCTCATTTCGCTCTGCATATGGAACCTGAAGATTTTTTTTAAACCAAGAATTTAGGTTTTTCTCCGTATATATATACACACACAAACATAGGCTTTAGATTTATTTACTGTTTAATAACAATAGCATGCATGGCGGTACTTTACACCTGGCGGTAGT